>NC_056741.1:380912898-381212898 GCF_019279795.1 Protopterus annectens
GGTAATAAATAAATAAAATAAATAACTAAATAAATCTGCAGCTTGTATTTAAAACTCATGTTGCTGAGCTAAGTCAAAGGCTCAGTTTTCTGTAAGAGAAGCAGGATGTGATCCTTAGTTAAAAGTCTCAAGTTCCTAGTAACAAAATGACAACTGTGTGGAATGTTCTGTGAACACACCTAGATACATAGATAAAAATAGTCAACTTTATCTTGGCAAAATGAGAAGCACAACCTGAAAAACTGCTTTCCAAACAACTCTGGGTTGGATAACAAGAAGACAGATCGCGAGAATGAATATATAAAACTCACAGTGTCATACAGAGAGGAAGAAATTAATTTCCATGCCATTAACTAAGGATAATTGAAAGATTCACATCCCATTACCTTAAATAAGAACCACTAAAACTGATGGACATATATACCCTATTTCACTGAGTTCAGGACAGACTTATTTTTAACTTTGCAGTCTACACCATATGATATTGTTGACCCAGAACCAAGGCCCATTTCATTGTATATCTGACCTACCTGGTGTTGAATGGACTTCTCAGCAGTACTGCATTTTGAAGGAATTCAGGAGATGTTTCAGGACTCAACAGGATTAACTCAACTAAGTGTTTCTAGCATGGAGCCTCTGTAGTAGTGGGAATTATTCAGCCTGCAAAGGTAACTCTTCCATGCCCTTCCTCTTACCAGATGTACATAAACACATATATACAAGCTGTATGTGTGTGTGTGTGTGTGTGTGTGTGTGTGTGTGTGTGTGTGTGTGTGTGTGTGTATGTATTCATACACACACACACACACACACACACACACACACGGTCACAGTACCGTGCACTTGTGTATACACCCACAATTGTGCACACATATACATACGCATACCTACTCACATTTACATATACGCATTCATATTGATATTCAGGCACTTGCAACTCATATATACTTGTGTATACATGTATATACACAGAGATAAATGTACACTTGTGCACATCTATACACAGATACACACACACACACTCGTGTACACATACACAAACTCAACAGTGCAGACTTGTGTTCACACACACACACACACACACACACACACACACACACACACACACACACATACACACACACACACACATCTCTTTCATACAGGATAGCTAGCCTATGTCTTTGTATGCAGAACACAAAACACTAGTTGTTGTTCATCATGCCTAGTTAACAAACATTATTGGTTCTATTCCCTCACATTAATTTTCAAATACTAACAATGCAGTGCAATATAAGGGGATGCTACATTCTTGAATGTGAGATGCTATACCAAGATCCCATCTGCCTAACTTGGTGAAAGCTTAGGTGGATGAAAAAGATTGCATTTGCAACTATCACAAAAAAGAGAAATAAAACATAAATTCTTTATTATAACTACAAAAAGCAGGTATAAACAAATTTTAAAATAAAGAACATAGTAAAATGACAGAAAAACTGAATTTTCAAAAAGTCATAGAACTTGCACAGATTTTCTGTAAACATTGTCATCCTACTTCCATTAATTCCACAGACAGAGGTTCCATTTCCTCATAATATCTGAAATGCCACATATGCAATCATTGGCCCTTCTAAATATACCACAGGCAACTAAATAAAATGTTGTCAATAAAATGTGTCACTATTAGACTGTTGCAATGAACATATAAAATGTTTGCTAAGTAAACATCAACAGATGATAAACATGGATACGTTTGTTTAACAATAGTAAAATCACAATTCAGGATGCCAGAAACAAACTTGGAACAAACTGCTTGCTGAAAGCTGAAAATGCAGGCACCAGAATTCTACTTAGAGGAAGATTCCCTTAAATCCTTTTAAAATCACAGCTCATAAATTTAAAATCAAATCCTTTTATTTATACATAAAATGATGAGCGATTTCGTCTTTTTGTTTTAAAGACTTCAACAGACAAACAATCAGATTACACTCATGCTTAATTAAGTATTTTAGACCAATAATATTCAATTAATATAACCATGTGATTTTTCAAGCCTCCCAATAAGCATGACCTAATGCAATAAACACTTTTAGATCATAACAGATTACAAAACGTAATAACACATTCATGTGAGGTTAGTTTAGTAGTCAAGGCATCCACCCCAAAAGCAAAAGGCACAAGGCTTAACTCCCATTTGGGACAGGCAACCAGGCTACAGGTGTCCCACCACAGCATCCAGCCCGGCACTAACCCATTCAAACTTAACAATGAATGTTGCTACTCAATAAAAACAACTTAAAAACAGTTACTATCTCTGTTGAGGCCTTAGTTTTAATAAAAAAGCTAATGATACATTTTCATTTAAACCTGGCTGTAGATCAGCATTCAAATAAAGTTTCCAATAACGTTCACACTTTGCAAGGGTTAAAGTCCAAAGTTCACCTCTTTCATTCACTGCAATTTGTTCAAGTATGATGAATTTAAAACAATGGGTGGGGTTTGCTGCATGTTTAAACAGTGTACTTGTATTTTTATGTTTTTTCATATCATAAATATGTTCATAGACTCTCTCCCCAAGTCTTCTCTCTGTCTTATCAATGTAAAAGCATGTACATGCTGAACAAAGTAAACAGTATACTACCCGTTTTGTATTGCAGTCAAAATACCCCCTAATTATGATTCATGAGTGGAGATAAGCCAATTCATCACAATAATATGCTGACACAGAGCAGTTCCCACACTTGAACATTCCAGGGTTATTGATGTTAATAATTTGCCTTGAGTAAACTTAACCCTTAATCGAACATTGCCTTTAAATTCTTTCCTCTTTTATATACCACATGTGGACGTGAGCCATCATTTTCAATTATACCCTGCTCACTCCTTAAGATGGGTCAATTCTTTACCAAAACATTTTTTATTGCCATACTATCAGTTGTAAAAGTAGTAATACCCCAAACATGTCCTTCAATAGCTGATATTCGTCCAAAAGGTTTCATCAACTGTCACTATTTTTGCAGCCTGAACAAATTGCCCCTCCATTACAGCTCTCTTTTGAGTTAACAGGTGAGACATGTTTAGGGTACAAGGATACCCAAATGACTTAATTGACAACTTAATGTATGAAGTCATGAATAAGTGAGAACAAAAGATATTTACAAATAAATGTGACCGCACTCAATAGAACAAATGCTTCCTGGCCAAGTAAGATTAAAATGCAGCAAGTTCCAATAATTATGACCAAGAAACAACCATAAGACAGTGGCCTTTCCAGTTTTAAAATGCGTTTGTAAGTAGTAGAAACATACTCTGATATTGTAAAAAATCCAACAGTTTATTTTGCAGGCACCAGGTAAACGCTTTCACTACAGCTTCATCAGACCGTTAAATTTTAAAACTTTCATTACTTTATATACTGACCACATGTTGAAACTCATTATCCAATTTAGTATCTTCAAGCTAAACGTTCAACGTATATGCTACTAAATGCTTTCGTAACGCATATGTATATCAAAGAATGACAGCCTAACTACGCATTTTAAATGCTATATAATATAACATTTCTAAACACATTATTGCCAATTCTTCATATCAAATGCTACCTTTGAAAACTGCAGACTATACATACTTTCTGTGAGGGATTGTACTGGTATGCAAACGATCAACATATATTCTATTTAATACTCGCATGAAGCATATATTCATCAAAAAGTTTTTTCAAAAAATTTTTTATCAAAAGATTTTTACACTGCCTACCTACACATCTTAAATATTGTATAAATAAATAATTTTCTAAACATATTACTAATATGCTATTACTATTCATTATATCAAATACTACCTTTAAAGGCTACAAATAATGCATCCATCCTGTAGGAAATCTATATGCGTGTTCTATTTCCAGTTAGAGATTAAGTGCATTTGTAACCATGAATTATATTAGTGCAATAAATAGCTTCTCATTAATCTGTCAAGATAGATTATATCAGCTGAGTACATAAAATAAAATGTTAATACGTAAAACAACTAAATACATAAAAACAGTATATGTATAAAATTCATGGTCCTGATACCACTTTAACATTGCCTCTAGTTGGCGATCAGTCGCCTAGATTTTAGTACAGGTTTCAGTGAGGCTCTCTCATTGAGGCCTCTACCCTTATCTGCACTCATTTTCATAATCCAGTTGATTTCCCTTTTTTCTGTACTGTTCCTTATATCACCTTCCCTTACCATAGGGATAATGGTATCAATGACCATGAAACGAAAAACATGTTCCTCCCCTTGTGCCATAATATGTCTGGCCAATGCATTCGTATTATGGCGTATTCTAATCGCATAAAAATGCTCTCTAATTCTGGTCTGGAAGGTCCTATTGGTCTTCTCAACATAGAACGAGATGCATTTTTGGCAGACAGACAAATACACCACATGGGTACTGCTACAATCTGCTTTCACATAAAATTTAAAAAACTGGCCTGTGTCCGGGTGTATCAACTCATTTCCTGCTTCAGTATGTGTACAAAAATTACATTTCCCATATGGACGTGTCCCTATATAGTCATTGTGGCTGATATTGGTTACTGGATGACATAGTAGTCTTTTAAGATTAAATTTATTCTTGTACTGAAATCTTGGTTTATCCCCTACTATATCTCTTAATTGTGGGTCAACTGTAAGGATACGCCAATGATTATCTATAAAATTCCTAATGTTTCTATTGTCACTAGTATAGTACATAGATATTTTTAGGGAGGGCAATTCACATTTATATTGTATAGGTACATGTTTTTGCGCAGAGTAATAAGGTGCACCTATACTTTCTCTCAGTAGGTGCATATTTTGTACTCCTGCGTTTACCTCTGATTCCTTATATCCACATTTAAGTAATCTACTGTTAAATGCTTCTATTTCCTGTTGGCATCCCTCTTCTGTGGCATTAAGGCATGATATCATAATGCTTTGGCCCTTTATAATGTTATTAAATATATACGGGGGATGCATACTTTGTCGGTGAAGAAGGATATTCCTATAACATTTCTTCCTATAAACTCCCGTGTTGACATGTGTATTCATTATTCTCTCCACAAACACATCCAGGAACTCAGTTCTTGCACCTGAGTAATTAGATGTAAACTTAAGGTACGTAGTCATATTATTCATATATTCCACATATCTCTCTAAATCTGTTAAATTACCTTCCCATATGAAAAAATGTCGTTGACAAAACGTCGATAGAAAGGAATACTCTTTTGATACCATGCATTAGGAAATAAAGCTTCCTCTTCCCACATAGCTAAGAACATGTTGGTGTAGCTATTGGCACAGGATGTGCCCATAGCTACGCCTTCACGTTGGATATATATATCATCACCATACCACAAAGGCTCCTCACTAGGAAAATTCAAGGTCTTCAGCATCTTTCCTATGTGGATCAGCTGAAGTCAGTGTCACTTTATTCTGTTTCATACAGACTGCTCAGAGCGATCTCTGCCTTGCGTATAGGGCAACCTCTGACCCTGCTTAACTGGAAATGTTGCATATCCGCAAGTCAAATGGCACATGGGTTACTCACTCTAAAGACCTTAACCTGGTATGTGACATTAATAGAACTTGCTGAAGAGACAGATTTGTCTCCCAGAGGTTACCACACCTTTGGATCAGACTCCCACAGCTTGTCAAACAGAGCACCTCCTTGGCCTTCTTCAAACTCAGTCTGGACAATTGGATGGGTAACTGTAAATTCACCCCGGCGTTCTACCTGTGTCTCTCTTGAACTGGGCAATAGGTGCTGATCGTGGAAACAAGGATAACTTGGCTAAGCTTGTAAAGGCCCTAGGGCCATTAGCTTGGTAACGTCCTATGATTCTATGTTTTTTTAAGTAAAATTATGGTCCTACAAAACAGCACTTTGCACAAACAAACAATTGCTTCTGTCTCTTGCCCTGATCCAGAGATGTATAATAGTCATAGCACATAGCACTTAAACTACTGGAAGTGGCAGCATTAGCTTTCTTGAAAGCTGCATCTAACTCAGTTAAAGTGATGCCCTTTTCTGCAGATGCACAAATCTCAAAGGTATATATAGCACTGAAGCCTAAACAGTAGTGTCTTCACCTAATAGCTCAGCAGAACACATAGAAACCATGAATAAGTGAATAATATGCATGATACCATCCTGAATGGTAGGAATAGACCGATGTGTATCGCATAAACCACATATGACCAACTGTTCCCCTTCACTAATGTTGTCTAAAAACAGGGTTGACCATATTACATGTACCTTACCAAAAAGCAGTAACACCATAAGAAATCTTATTTTCAGCAGGTCAACCTGGTGTAGCTGTTTTAACAACTTGTTTGCAAGAGATACTCTGAAATGGAAGTCATATTAAGTATATGCAATAGCATGACTTAGATAATGGTCAAAATGTACCATACTCTATTGGTGAACAAATGCTTTTCAGTAGGGTATTAAAGTATGGATATCATCTAGTAAAAAACATGTCCTCCACATCATGGCAGCATATTTATCTATCATGAAGCATGGACTGAAAAAAGCAAATAGAAGCCATCTTGTTTCCACTCTCTAAATGTGGCTTTGCTGTTTATTGGGTGTAAAATAAAGAAAAAAGTAAATAAAAACATAAAATAAATAGAAACAAAAAATCAAAAAATGAAAGTAACTGCAAGAGCAGCAGCAGTTACAATGACTTGCTGTTTTACTTTTCTGTTACTAAGTTCTTCTTTCGGCTTTTCCTGGTTAGGGGTCGCCACAGTGGAACTCCGGTCCGCTAATGATTGGCAGTAGATTTTTTACAGGTGCCGAGGTGCCAGCTCGATGGCCAACCTTCAGCGAAGGCACGCCCATTCTACGCATGTCTTTCAAACGCCACTCAACCATGGGGAGGACATGCAGACTCCACACAGAAGGTGCTCCAGCCGAGAATCAAATGGGAGAACCTCTTGCTGTGAGGCAACAAAGCTACCGCTGCACCACCGCAGCTTACTTTCCTGTTACTAAGAGTGGATTAAAATTTGTGTTTATCAGGGTGGAATAAAGAAAAAGTAATGCAATTACCTGTGTGTGTGTGTGTGTGTGTGTGTGTGTGTGTGTGTGTGTGTGTGTGTGTGTGTGTGTGTGTGTGTGAAAGACAGACAGAAAGAGAGAGAGAGTGTCACAGAAACAACATGAGCGAATGAACGAAAAAGAGAGAGAGACCACACACCTCTCAGATTTTTCCTGCTCAAAAATTCTTTGCAAAGTCAATCACATTGGATGAGACAAACCTAAATTTAGAGAACGCATTTAAATATGACCCTAATTCCTTTTAAAAAAATAAATAGTGCAAGAGGTTTTCCTTCAATGCACACTGATTGTACAATCAGAATATGAAATTATAATGTCTGTCTTTATTTCCTGATTGTAATCCTTAGTTGTTTACCAGGAAAACAAACACTTTTTGAGGGAAAGAGTAAAAATATGAAACAGGTACATTCTATAAAATCTGGCACAGCTGAAGGTTATGGGGGTGGAGTTGCAGTGCCTTGCACTGTATGAATATCTTTTGTTCATTTCATCAGATATGGACACATGTGTGTGTGTGTGTGTGTGTGTGTGTGTGTGTGTGTGTGTGTGTGTGGACATTAAATATTTAAATGACATATTTTGGATGGAAAATATTTCCTCCAACAACGATTGCATATAGGTTCATAGGTTCATAGGTAGGTACTAGGCTATCGGCCCAAGGGCCTACATAAGCCTAGCCAGCAAGTTTCCATGGCTTACGCCACCCAAGAAAGTTATTTTCCTGTGCCACTGTCGAGCAAAGACACAGAAGTGATCCCCGGGGTGTATTTCCTGTTTCCCATCCACTCATCAAGATTTTTCTTGAAGAGTGCTAATGAAGAACTTTGCTTGACATAGATGGGTAGCTTGTTTCAGAGTATAGGAAGTCTCTGGGACAGGAATCTATCCCTCCAGCATGTCCTGTTTATTGTGGTGAGAAGGTTTAGGTCCCTAGAGCGAGTATCTCAGAGGGATTGAGATTTCTTTAGGTATAGCATGTCCAACAGCTCTGGGTTTGACATAGCTTTATATGTTAGGCAGAGATCACCTCGGAGTAGGCGATATGCTACGGAGCAAAGCTGGAGTTTTTTGAGGCGGTCAGTGTAGGGCATTTGTTTGAGGCCAGTAATCTTCTTTGTGAGGTACTTCTGTGGCCTTTCCAGCTGCTGCAGATGTCTTGTGAGGTACATTCCAAAAGGGGCGTTGTACTCTATAATGGGTCTGAGTGTCGAGTAGAGGGGAACAATGACCTCTTTTTTCCTGGATGAGAACCCTTTTATGATGAGGTGTGCCACATAGAAGGACTTCCTGACTACTGTGGCGACGTGACTATCAAAGGAGAGACTACTGTCCACGTGGGTCCCAAGGTCTCTTATCACGCATTCGATGTTAAGTAGATTGCTGCCTATGTGGTAGTTCATGGGTACAGAATTTTTATCAAAGGGGATGACACTGCACTTTTTGGCATTGAGCTTGAGGCCATGGCTCTGACACCAGGCATCTGTCTCAGTGAGGCCCTTCTGTAGGATGTCCACATCATTTGGGGACTTGACTATGGCTCCTAGTTTGCAAGTCATCAGCGAACTTCATTAGCCAGAGGCCTTCTGTGTTAGCCTGTACTTCAGAGAAGTAGATACCAAACAGGAGAGGTCCCAGGATGGAACCCTGTGGTACTCCACTTGTCACTGCTTTGAGGTCAGATTTGGAGTCTGCAGCTTTTACAGTGTGTGTTCTGTCAGTGAGCTAGTTAGCAACCCATCTTGTGATATTGGGTGAAGAAAATATTTTATATGAAAAATATAAAAGCAAAAGTATATACTAATAAAAATATAAAACAATTTGACAGATTGCCATTATCTAAGTGCAATAATGCACTTTTGTGTGAGAATTATAGGGAAATAACAGAGCTTTCAGGGGTGGAAAGGCCCTGTGCCTGTGGTGTTGGTCCTCACAACATCCCCAGCTGTTCCATTATTTCCCCAATAATGCTTACCAGGTCAGGCATTATTTTCTAATTTTCTTAAACAAGGGGCAGGAATGCACAAGCAGCATCTTAATCTGCTCTCTCAGATCAAGTCAGCAAGTAGGCCAACTGATATAATAAAACAGAAAGTTTTACAGAAACTTTACAGAAAGTAACAGAAAGTTTTTTCGAGAAAAAAACGATATATATATTTTTTCTTTTCAATTGTAAAGTCATCTGAAAGACTACATCAACGTTTCTGCAAGAGCATACATCTATCTGATGAATTTCTGCATGTGCTGAAAAGCTTGAGTGATGAAGATTTAAATGCACGCACAGAATACTTCCGCCCTGACCTGGTGGGTATTGTATAAGAGAACATCAGAGCTATTTTAGGGCCGCTGATTACAAGTAAAATTATCACTCGCCATGAAGCAGAGCAATATGCACATGAACTGGAACAGAGCAGTGCCACCCTCACTGCAAAACAATTAGTTATTGAAGTTGTGGAAAAGCGCAGAGGAGCTAAACATCTGTGGAGAGGCCTTTACAGTGAATGGGACAGGTGTCATTCACCAAATTTGAAAAAAATACTGAGAGTGATACAACAGAAAGCCTGATGTGTAACAATACTGGAGTTGAAGGAGCAAATTGTCTGTCCAAAGCCCTGCAGAGTCCAAACAGTAAAATACAGAAGCTAAACATCTCAAATAATAAAATTGGAAGTGAAGGGGCAAAACATCTGTCCGTGGCCATAAAGAGTCCAAACAACACGTTACAGCAGCTAAATCTGTCAGAGAATGAAATTGGAAGTGAAGGGGCAAAACATCTGTCCGAGGCCCTAAAAAGTCCAAACAATAACTTACAGAAGCTACACCTGTCAGGGAATAAAATTGGAAGTAAAGGGGCAAAACGTCTGTCCGTGTCCCTAAAGTGTCCGAACAATAACTTACAGCAGCTATACCTGTTTAGGAATAAAGTTGGAAGTGAAGGGGCAAAACATCTGTCCAAGGCCCTAAAGCGTCTAAACAATACGTTACAGAAGCTACACCTGTCAGAGAATGAAATTGGAAATGAAGGGGCAAAACATCTGTCCGAGGCCCTAAGGAGTCCAAACAATAACTTAGAGCAGCTAGACCTGGTACAGACTGAAATTGGAAATGAAGGGGCAAAACATCTGTCCGAGGCCCTAAAGAGTCCAAACAATAACTTACAGCAGCTACAATTGACAGCAAATGACATTGGGGATGAAGGAACAAAATCTTTCTGTCAAGCCCTGCAGAGGCCAAACAATAACGTAGAGATGCTAGGCCTGGCTTTAAATAAAATTGCAGCTGAAGGAGAAGCACATCTGTTTGAGGCCCTGCAGAGCCCACACTGTAAAATACAGAAGATAATGCTGTTGAAGAATGAAATCCCTGAAGACTGGAAGATAAAACTGAAGTCACTGAAAGACTCCAAACCAGGACTGACCGTCTTGGTGTAAGCAGGATGCACTCACTATTTGGAACTAGGACTTCACTATCTATTTGGAACCAGGGCTCACTATTTCAAAAGTAAATACTCACAATCCCTACCCATTTAAGTAGAGAAGACAGAAGCATCATAAAACTGGCACACAGTCTGGGATGGAGAATATTGTTATACATTTTTTAACTAATTACAGCCAAGTAAAGCCTCCAGGTGGCTCTGCAGTTGCATCCTACTAATGTCTCTAGGTATCAAATATGGCTAGTTTATATTTGTATCTATTTTCTGCTACTTTGAAAAAAAAAACAAAAAAATATCCTTGTTTCCCACCTTTACTGAACTAGAATAGTCCAGTCTTCAAGTATTGCTGATCTCTGGGCTGTGTCATAGTTCCTGTGTTGCCCATATCCTTGTTTGGATAGGAGGAAGCTTCTTTGTTCACCAGTGGGAGTGGGGAGCTCTGAGCAGCCTATCTGTCCTTAAAGGAGTGGTTCCAGCCCAGTAACTTGTAGCTTATTGGCCATTTTGGGCCATTTTTTAGCTCTTTCTAACCCCCTGCTATAAAGCCCGCTTTAGTGCTTTTATGCTAATTTGCATAGCAGCGCTTAATCAGGTTTAAACTTCCTGGCTCCACAAAGTCTGCTCTTCATTTTTTTCCTTAGAACTGCTCTAACTCTAAATCTAAACATTCTATCCTCAATCTAAAAACCCCGCACTTGCTCCTATAAGCATTTTGTATAAATTAAGCACTTTTTAACTAAAAAAGCACTACATACTCCTAAAATCCCCTTGAGTACCCTATCCCCTATAGGTCCTTTCTGATTCAGTTTCATAGCAGTTCCTTATACTATTCTAGCATGTTGAAGGGACAGTTGCTGGCTTCCTCTCCAATTCAGCTGGTGAATCTGGGAATCTTGAAGCAATGTTACAACTGCCTCATGTACACAGACAACCCTCTCCTCCTCCCAACAAATACAAATATATGTGAGAGATGCAACCATATAGCCAAACTGGAGGCTGAGCTCTCTCGACTCAGTACTGGCATAACCAGTCAGGAGAAGAAGGAAACCACACACACCACAAATCCAGTCTCACATAGACCTACCACAACTGCAAACCAAACACATAAACACAAAAACATACTCGGAGGCTCTAAATAACAATCTACCAAAGCAACAGAGACCTCCAAAGCAGACATCCAAGCAACCACTACCTCAAAACAAAACACATGCAACACATAATTCACAAAGTCAGTGTGCCAAACAGTCACAGCCCTTAAGGCTAAACAACATACCTGACACACTTGTAATAGGTGACTCTATAGTCAGACACACTGACATCCCGCTCACCAGGCTGAACAAGGAAAAGGTCACAGTAAGCTGCCTGTCAGGCGCTAGAATCCGCCACATAACACAAGCACTCAGGTCACTCCAAAGCAGGTACAAATATAACTCAGTCATTGTCCATGCTGGTGTGAATGACTTGAGACGTACCTCCCTGGACTACATGAAAAGAGACATAAAGGAGCTCTCTGATTATGTAGCCCAGGCCGGTATGACCCTGACCTTGAGCAGCATCTTACCCTCACCAAGAATGATGCCACAGTACAAAGACAAAATGATAAATTTTTAACAATTGGCTTAAGTATTGGTGTCATTCTAAGGGGATCCAATGTCTGTCTGCTTGGGATGACATGCTCGACAAGCCATGCTGCTTCGCAATGGATGGCTTGCACCTGTCACCCCTGGGCTTTCGGATATTGGCAAAGGCTTCTGCCACCCCCATAGTGCCTTTTTTAGGCAAGGCTCAAAAGACAAACCCACCTCCCTAAAAAACACAAGTAAAAAGAAACTAAGGGTAATGCTGCTCAACGCCAGAAGTCTAAACCTCAAGATGCATGCTCTCGAAGCCCTCCTCAGTATGGAGAACATTGATTTCTGTGCAGTGACAGAAACCTGGTTCAAGGCTCCAGAGAGCACCCCAGCACTACCAGGTTATACCTCATATCATGCTTTTCGGCCCCAGAACTTGGAACAAAACACAAAAGGAGGGGGAGTATCCATATTCATCAAGGATACCCACACCTCCAGGATAGTGGCAATGCACGAAGCATCGGAGACCATCCATGTGCAACTAACAGTGGGCAAAACTGCCCTCCAGTTTGTAGCATGCTACAGAACACCCTCTCAAACTCAGGAACCCCACTCGGCCTTCCTAAAGACACTGGAGAATATGAAGGTCTCTCCAAACACCATCATATTGGGGGACTTCAACTACCCAAACATAGACTGGGAGCATTACTCAAGCCCCAATACCCTAGCCCACAGGTTCCTAGAATTCATAAACTCAAATGCTATGGAACAACTAGTCACCTCTCCCACAAGAGGGGAAAACATATTAGCACAAACATGGGGACACAATGCTCCATACCTGAAGTATACCCCTCGTTGGTAAGATCGGACCATAAATTAATCTCCCTGGAAATCCACATCCCGCCCCCACCCCCAGTACAGAAGACCACAGTGAAGAACTTCTCAAAAGCTGACTTCACACTTCTTAAGACTGAAGTGGAATCCTTCAAGGCCCCCTGGCCAGTGGAAACCACAGCCCACTCTGCTGAATCCTTTATAAATGCATTCTATGGACACCTACAGGAATGCATGGATCATGCAATCCCAAATAAAACCAAGACCCATTCCCCCAAAGGCAGGCGTCCTGTCTGGTGGACCCCAGCCATTAATAAGCTATACAACAGAAGGAGGAAGCTACTACATGATAGAGCAAAATCCATAAAAGGGAAGGCATCTCTGATCAGTACTAGCAAAAAACTACGATCACTCATAAAATCATCCAAGGCCAACTTTGAGAGAAAAATTGCACAAGACACTAAAGATAGTCACAAGGCTTTCTTTAGTTCTGTTAGAAACCTGAGTGGAAACTCCCAGATATGCTCAGAGTTAGTCCAAAATGACAAAAATATACTGAACCCACAGACATTGCCAACATACTAGCAGACAGGTTCAGTGCAAATTTTTCTCCCCCCTCCCCCTCAAAGGGACAAATATCTATCCCAGCAGAGTGTTGCCTCCCTGACATCTCAGATGCCCAGGTGAGAGCCACCCTCTCCAAAGCTAAAAACACAGCATCAATGGGACCAGACGGTGTACCGGGTTGCATGCTACATGAACTCCAAGAAGAGCTAAACCCACACATAAGGCAGCTGTTTAATCTCAGCCTTACTACAGGATATGTACCCAAAGAATGGCTACAGCAACAGTGGTCCCACTCCACAAAGGAGGTGCTTCTACGGACCCTGGAAACTACTGCCCCATAAGCTTGACGAGCCTGGTCTGCAAAGCTATGGAGAGGATCATTATGGAACTCATTAACAAAGACGTTGGGGACCTACAGACACTAGCTCCTACCCAATTCGGCTTTGTTAAGGGCAGATCCTGCCTCTTGAACCTGGTCGACTTCTTTGAAACAGTCACCAAGGCCATTGACGAGGGTAAGGTAGTTCACACAGCCTACCTTGACCTTGCAAAAGCCTTCGACACAATACCCCACTCGGGCATCATAGACAAGCTCTCCAGCTAAAATATAAACCCCTATGTCATAAGATGGGTTGCAAACTGGCTCAAGGACAGAACCCACAAGGTCAGAACTGCTGGAGCCATGTCAGACTCTAAACCAGTCACAAGTGGCATCCCACAGGGCTCAGTCCTGGGACCTCTCTTGTTCGGTATTTATTTTTCTGAGGTACAGGCTAACATGGGAGGATTGTGGCTGACCAAGTTCGTAGATGACTGCAAACTGGGCACCATAATTGATTCTCCAGTGGACACAAGCATCCTTCAAAAGGGTCTCATAGAAACGGAAAACTGGTGCCAGAGCCATGGCCTTAAACTAAATGCCAAAAAGTGTATAGTCATACCCTTTGGGAAAAACAAAGTGCCCACAAATTACCACATAGGTGGTAATCAATTAAGTACAGAAGAAGTAATTAGGGACCTAGGGACCCAAGTTGACAGTAACCTCTCGTTTGACACTCACATTGCCAAAGTGGTTAGAAAGACCTTCTATATTGCCCACCTTATCATGAAGGGATTCACATCTAGATCGGGAGAGGTCATTGTGCCCCTTTACTCTTCCCTCATCAGGCCCATAATTGAGTACAATGCCCCATTTGGGATGTACCTTACCCGACACCGGCAGCAATTGGAAAGACCCCAAAAGTACCTCACCAAGAGGATCAAGGGACTCAAACACATGCCATATGCTGCCCGGCTAAAGAAACTCCAGCTCTACTCAGTAGCATGGCACCTACTCAGAGGCGATCTATGCCTGACGTACAAGGCCATGTCTAACCTGGAATTAATGGACATGCTCCACCTCAGAAAATCCAAATCCACCAGAGCTACGCAAGCGAGAGATTTGAACCTCAGCACAGAAATAAATAGGACATGCTGGAGGGACAGATTCA
Source organism: Protopterus annectens (assembly GCF_019279795.1). Lineage (NCBI taxonomy): Eukaryota > Metazoa > Chordata > Ceratodontiformes > Protopteridae > Protopterus > Protopterus annectens. The sequence goes on from NC_056741.1 coordinate 380,927,863, forward strand.
TAACCCAGAGGCTCCCTTCACTCTGGAATAAAATCCCAGTCCATGTTAGGCAGAGCCCCTCACTGACTCTCTTCAAGAGAAATCTTGACGAGTGGATGGAAGATCATAGGTTTACCCTGGGGGTCACTTCTGTGTCACTGTTAGACAGAGGTACAGTAAACTAAACCTTAAAATGGGCACAGTATAGTCATTCCAAGGGGTGGCAAAAGCCAAACACACTCTGGCTAGGCTTATAAATGCCCTAGGGCAGATAGCCTAGTATGAACCTATGAACCTATATAAATCAGTATGATAATCCCATAAAGCCACATACTCTGCAAGAATTTAGGCCTCATGTACTACACTGCCATTTTAATGAAGAGTGCCTTTAATGGGGACAAGAAAGTTGGCCCTAAAACCAAAGTAATTAAGAATTTAAATATGATTTGAGAATTTAGCATGCAAGCTGGAAGAAAAAAATTCCACCAAAGCAGTATGATAGACAAGCCAGTCTTAGACATTCTAGTACCCTATCAAAAAGTAAAATGGTCTGATCATCTTGGTGTTCTTAGATCATTTGGTTTTAAGGCTAAATTTCTTGTTCCTAGTAAAGGTATTCTTCATTTGAACAGCAGTATAATCAATGAGGCCTGGTCTCTTAAACAGCTTGAAACTTTGTCGGATGATCATGTTAACTTACATATTTGTTATACCAGCTGGACTATCTAGATCAGGGCAAAAGAGAGATGCTACTGTGTTAGTTTAATGAGTGGCATCACAATAGGTTATTTGGCACAGGCATCTTGAGTACTGTCATCAGATCATATGGAAGATGAGGGTAAGTCAGAGGTGATAAACTGGAGACATATATCTTTATGTCTGGTTGATTACAAACTTATAGTGAAAATGTGTCAGGTTTATATTTATCCATACCAGCATTTGCAGGCAGGTCTTCTTTTCATGATTATCTTATTATGGTGTAGTAAATGGCTCATGCGATTTTGAATACAGATGCCTCTGGGGGTGCTCTTCAATTTGGATATCATGAAGGTTTTTGACTCTGTCAGCCATGCTAGTCTGGTGAACGTATGATTTATGGTTTGCTCTTCATTTTCAGAATGTTTGGAATGGGTCTATATTATAAGCTTGAAGCGACATATATTTCAACACCGAAACGGCAACACGTAAAGAGCGAAAGCTGAAAACCACAAATGGCCACTTCCATGGATTTTTTCACAGGGAAAAAAATCACTTGGCCGTTATCGGGAATTGCCCTTTTCTCCAATGTAGACCGATCTTGAAGTTGGTATATTAAGTTAGGGGGGTGGGGGGCACAGCCCCCCACATCACAGTGTGTGGGGGGCAAAGCCCCCACTTGATTAGGGTTTTAAAGTTTGTTTTTCTGTTTGCCAGCCAAGCGAATTTTTTCCCTGTGAAAAAATTCACGCAGTGGCCGTTCACGGTTTTCACCTTTTGCTCTTTACATCTCAACCTTTAGGTGTTTGAATAAATGTTGCTTCGAGCTTATAATATAGACCTGTTTGTAATACCACTGATGACAACATAAGGTTATAGCCTCTTGTTACTGAGAATGTTGACCAAGATTTACCAATTCACTTGAAATACTAAGCAGGAGTGTTCACTCAATGCTCCATTTTTTAGGATCACAGGTTCATAGTTAAGTACTATCAGTCTGCAGACCATTACAGGCATAGCCATACACCACACATTCCAAACATTCCAGGGGAGAAATTGAGGTCACCAATCCAGTTATCCAGATTTACCTTGAAGGTGACAAGAGTGCTACTCCATTGACATGTATAGAGGAGATGCCTTTGAGAAACAGATGTGTCACAGAGAAGGCTTTCCAAACTGCTGCAGACATGATGGTCATATGATAAGGAATTATCAATGAGAGTACCTAGATCCCTTACAGCAGTGTGTAATGTACAACCTATATGAGATGTGAAAATGCTTTGCTCACCAGAATGAACTATACTACATTTCTGACATTTACTCTGAGACCACCACCAGTTTAAAGTAAAGGGTCACTAATTTCTGGTCTGATTTAACAAGCCAGAATGATACGTATGAAGGAGCCTTTACAAACCTAGCTAATAATACCCAGGATATGACAAAATTATATCTTAATTCCCTAGATATGAGATGGGGTAGTATCAGAATAATGGGTCTTTGGGTGTTGGAGCCCTTAGTCATTTCTGCAGAGTGCCTCTGCCCATAAGGGACATGGGCAGTACCCCAGGAGTGAATTCAAAGTACCCCATTCATTTAGCCAAATTCTTTTTGAAGAGTATGAGGGACAGCCTTTGTTTTACAAAGATGGGAAGTTTATTCTACAGACAAATAGAGTCTGTCTTTCCTTCTCTGTACTTTATCTATCTCTTCCTTTACAACATTCTCTACATTTTTCTCTCTGATATCTCAGTTCCAACTTCCCTCACGAAAACTTCTTTATCTGTCCTGCTTCTTGGCTTGTTACAGTGCCAATAATACTTTATTACTTCTTAATAAACTTTACTAAGCTTTACGTAAACATACATTACTACAACGTGGCAATTTTCAGTCATTTTAACTTTTCTTTATGTGTAAATTTGGCACACGTTCATTACATAAGTGTAAGTACTTATACGATTTTCTGTTATGTGCATTATCTCAGTACTATTCGTTACACTGTGCAAGTAAAAGTAGGCAATAAGCAATTTTCTCTTGTTTGTAATGTATTTGCCAAATAGCCCAGGGAGCAGCTAAAAAGAATCCTGTACCAGCCAACCTGCCCACCTAACAAGCAAACAAACAAAAAAGCAAACAAATAAATAAATAAAATGCAAAGGCTACGGTAAAATATTGTTTATGACAAACTTCTGCTATTTCAGTGACTTTGGTCAATATTCATTTCTTTATTATCATTTTTTCCTATGTTCTTTGTTTCCTCACATTGTTTCAGTTGTTTTATAACTAGTTTTTGATTTATAATAAAATGTAATATATCACAACTTTTTCAATAAGTGCAATGACCTTTTTACATCTACATATGCTATCATTGACTTAGGTAGATGGGATCTCAGTTTAACCTTGTTTCTGAATCATGGGACATTCAGGAGTAGAGCATAGCCCTTACTTTGTACTGTAACATAAGTAGTAGAAAAAATAATAACGTAGCCCACATGCTGCTGACATTGATATATTTTCTTCCTTCAGCTCAAGGATTGTTGGCCTAAATTTTTTCTCCTTGTTGCTTCACTTTCCTTCTCCACCCTAATCTCTTTGTGTGATGATACAAGCAGCTGAGAGGGATGCTGTTTCAACATGTGTGATGATACAAGCAGCTGAGAGTGATGCTGATGTTCATCGTGCGTACAGCTGCAGTCATAACAGATGGGTTCTCTTGCCGTCAGGCGGGTCCTCGGTCAGCCGAATTCCAAAGTCTAGGTCCGGCGTCGGTTGTCGTCGCTTCTTCCCTGACGTCAGTGCGACAGGGGTATAAAGGAACCAGCCGACGCCATTTTCTTCAGTCTTTCTTGCCGCGCGGTGCCCGAAGCAGAAGCAGTTTGCAAGTGCCTGTCGGCTAGCTCCTGAGATTACAAAAATTTGGAAACCGAAGTCTTCTTAAAAGCTAAGTACCCCGTTGGGGAAACTTTTCTTGCCTCAGACCGATGTCAGACAAAGTTAATAATTGTATTTCTTATGGGAAGCAAATACCGCATAAGGATTTCCATTCCCTCTGTATACCTTGTTTAGGCCCAGACCACGACGTCTCGGTCTGTCGCTTTTGTGCTACATTCAACAAACGCACTATTAAGCGTCGGGTGGAGTTCGCCCAGCATTATTTTGGGAAAGCATTTAACTATACTATGTCGTTGGATACTCCGACTCCGGTTTTGTCTAAAAAACGCAAAGACAAGGACCGACACACGAGGTCCGCGGCCTTTACCGACACCACGCCAAAGCCGACTACATGTGGTCTGGTTCTTAGCGAGGCGCCTAGGCAGCCCCTGACTACCGACGACCCTTTTTTGATGGTGTCTCCTGTACCCGAGGTCGAAGGCTCCTCGGCCCACACCCCGACTACAGATACCGAAGCCACTCTTGGCGTTGAATCTCAGAATGTGGACAGGTCCACCTCCACTCAAGGTGTCTTCAGACCTTCCTCTTCTTTCTCTATCAAGGCTTTCACAAAGTCTAAAGCAACCATGCACTCAGAGACCAGCTATACAGGGCCCATCTCCAGGCCCCATGCCTAAGAAACAGATGCTTAAAATGGCTGAGGATTTAATTACTCTTATCAGAGGTTCTCAGCCCCCACCAGACAAAAGGCCCAGAGTGGAGGAAGAGTCCCCCTCCTCTGATCAGGGCTCCATTATTTTAGAGCATTCTGATGATCAGGAACATTGTTACTCCCCTTTTGAAGATTCTGATGCGGAGGAGTCCATCCCTTCTGTCTCCCCCCCAGAGGATTACTCATTTGGGGAAACTTTGCATACTTTAAGGGAACAATTCCACTGGGAAGGCCAAGATTATTCAGATTCCAAGAAAAGGCTCAGGGAATTTATTTTGTTACCTCAGCACAGGTCTCTGGCTATGCCTCCTGTCTTGGACATCCTAGATGATGTTTACTCGGAGGCTTGCCTTAACCCGGATTCTCTACCTCCAGCTCCAGTTAAGCCTGACAGGTACTACAGGGTTCCTGACTCACACCAATTTCTATACAAAAGCCATGCTGCTGACCCAGAAACCATCTCACAGGGCCCCAAGGGAGTTAAGGCCTCCATTGCTAAAAATCCATTACCTTCCGAGAGAGACTCCAGATCCTTAGAAAGGTGGGGAAAAAAGGTATATACCTCAGCTACCTTATCCATGAGGGCCTTAAACTGTCAGTTTCATATGCTAAAATACCAACAGTTTTTGTTATCACAATTGAAAAGTAAAATGTCACAACCTGAACAACCAGACTTGAAGGAGTTGCAGGATTTGATGCATAGTGCAGAACAAGTGGGTAAGCATACCTTACAATGTGGTTTTGATGCTCTAGAGGCCTCAAGTAGAGCTGCTGTTACAGGATCAGTCATACGTAGGCATGCCTGGCTCAAGGAACAGGCCTGATCATGTCAAAGCTAAATTAGTAGATGCCCCTCTTCAAAAGGATGTTCTATTTGGTGCTAATGCTGAGGAGGTGTTAAGGAAAATGGAGGAAAAGGCTAAATCAATGCAAACTGTGAAAGAATTTCTGCAGGTACAACCCCCTCGTTTCAGTAGAAATTGGCCTTCCAAAAACTGGTCCTTTCCTGCCACGGACAGACCCCAAAGAGGCAGATACAGGCGCCCGAGGGGCAGGGGACAATCCCAAGGATCGTTTAGAGGCAGACAGTGGCAAGCTCCTACACAAAGAGGTGGTGAGGATAACTCGCAATCTTTCAGAAAGCAAACCCAATGCCTTTTCCCTTTACATGCCAACCCAGTCTCAAATGGCAGCCCCCTTAGGAGGAAAGCTGGCATTATTTTAAAAAAACTGGCATATTGTCACAAAGGACAAATGGATCCTGGACATTATAAACAGAGGCTACAAATTCCATTTTCACACCCTCCCAAAAATGAGAGGCATGCCAAACCTGCCACACAATCAAAGGGCAGAGGCACAAAGACAAATTACAGATCTCATAAACATGAAAGCTATTCAAGAGGTACCTACGCATGAACAAGGTCAAGGTTTTTATTCCAGGCTATTTCTGGTGCCAAGGAAGGGAAAAGATTGGAGACCTATTTTGGACCTATCCATCCTAAACACATTTCTACTCGTACCAAAATTCAAGATGCTCACTCTACAGCAACTTCTTCCCATGCTGGGCAAGGAGTCTTGGCTGGTAACACTGGACCTCAAGGAGGCATACCTGCATGTCCCAATCAGACAAAATTGCAGAAGGTACCTCAGGTTTCTTGCAGGTTCAACCCATTATCAATTCTCTGCATTGCCCTTTGCCTTATCTACTGCACCCAGAGTATTCACGAAATGCCTGGCATCAGTAATTGCCTACTGCAGACTTCAAGGGATACAAATATACCCCTATTTGGACGACTGCCTGATCCAAGCGGACAGCAAGCACATTCTTCTGAAACATCTGGCTTATGTAATAATGTTGTTGAACTCTCTGGGATACACAGTCAACAAAAAGAAATCAAGGCTAATACCCTCTCGGAAGATAATTTTCCTGGGTGCCAATTTGGACACAAACACCCAGATGGCCTACCTCACGCCAGAGAAGCAGGGGCAACTAATTCAATACTTCAGAACTCTAGCAAATTGCACCACGCTGACTGCAAGGAAAATCCTGCAGGCCCTGGGATTCATGGCATCTTGCATCTTACTAATCCCATGTGCAAAGCTGCATATGAGGAAACTACAATGGTACCTGAAAAACATATGGTCTCAACACAGCCACAGTTTGGAAGCAATAATACCACTAATTCCATGTCTGCAAAAGAAATTTCTGTGGTGGGCTCAAGCATGTCAAACAAACACAGGTCTTCCATTCAGCAAGCGTCAAGCAAATCAAGTCATCACAACAGACGCCTTGGACTACGCCTGGGGGGCGCACATGACAGATCGGTGCATTCAGGGCAAATGGTCCCAAAAATAAAAGCACATTCACATCAATCAAAAAGAAATGCTAGCAGTAATAAATGCTATTATAGCTTTCAAGGACCTTCTACAACCAGGTCAACTATTGATAAGAACGGACAACACCACAGTTATGTGGTACATAAACAAACAGGGAGGAACACATTCTTACCCCCTATGCAGACTGGCCATGTCACTTTGGAACATGGCCATGGACTTACAAATGGAACTACAAGCACAGTACTTGCCAGGCAAGGAAAACACGCTGGCAGACAACCTAAGCAGGAATATGACAGATCCACACGAATGGAAATTGCATCCAAAAGTTTTTACAGAAATAATCCAAGAATGGGGAAGGCCAGACATAGATCTCTTTGCCTCCCACAAAAATCATCAATTGACAAGATTCTGCTCAAGGATCTTCCATCCAAAGGCCTGGAGAGTGGACGCTCTCTCTTTCAGTTGGACATCAATGACAGTTTATGCCTTCCCACCTCTTCCTCTGCTGCCCAAAGTTCTATTGAAAACCAGAGCAGACAGACCAAAGATGATTCTCATTGCTCCGGACTGGCCAAGACAACACTAGTACCCACTCCTGAGGAGCCTGACGCATTCGTCACCATGGACCCTGCCTCTAATGCCTCTTCTTCTGACTCAGCACAGCTTCAAAACTCTTCACAGCCAGCTAAAAACACTCAATCTAGCCGCATGGAAGATTCATTAGCATCACAACAGGCCCTACTCTCCAAGGAGGTGCAGGATGTCATTTTGGAGGCCAGAAGGCCATCAACTAGAAAAGCTTACTCCGCAAAATGGAAACGTTTTTGTGTCTGGAATGAGAAAAAGGGCCAGGATCCTGGAAAACTGAATTTACCTCAAATACTACAATATTTGGCTGAACTGCTAAGCAGTGGACTTTCCTTCTCCTCCATCAAAATCCATGCCTCAGCCATTTCTGCAGAATACAACACTGATCCACCTTTATTCTCTCACCCTCTCTTAAGACAGTTCCTCAGAGGGGCTAAGAATTTAAGACCTCCAAGGAGACAACCAATACCTGCTTGGGATCTTAATTTCATTCTGGAAAAACTGACCTTGCCTCCCTTTGAGCCAGCTGCCTCATCAGATTTGCAATATTTGTCCTGGAAAACAGCTTTCCTTCTGGCTATCACCTCAGCTCGTAGGGTTTCAGAACTACAGGCTCTCATGGCTGTCCAGCCTTTTATCATCTTCCATCAGGACAGAGTTTCCTTACGAACCAACCCGTCCTTTATGCCTAAAGTGGTTTCCAGGGTAGCTTTAAATCAGGCCATACATTTACCTACTTTTTATCCTAATCCTCAAAACAAAGGGGAGAGATTACTACATTCCTTGGACATCCACAGACAACTGCGTTATTATTTGGACAGAACAAAGCCTTTCAGAAAATCAGAACAGCTCTTTGTGGCCTATGCGGTAGGAGCTCAAGGAAAGCCCATTTCCAAACAGACAATCTCAAAATGGATAGCCCACTGCATATGTTTTTGCTATTCCTTTCATGGCAAAACTGTACCTACAGGCATTAGAACTCATTCCACCAGGGCCACAGCCACCTCTGCAGCCTTCCTCAGAGGAGTTCCTACCAAGGATATTTTGGAAGCAGCCACTTGGAGTTCTGTGCATACCTTCTCCAAGCACTACAACCTACCATTATACTCCAAATCTAGAGCAGGCTTTGCCACTGCAGTCTTGCAGGGCATTTTGGCTCCTCCTAGTTCCACCTAGTGCCTACCACCCCTTTCTTAGCTTTGGGATTCTACCCATCTGTTATGACTGCAGCTGTATGCACGATGAACATAGTACAGTTTTGTACCTACCATAAATGTAGATGTTCGAGTGCTAATACAGCTGCAGTCCAGGTTTCCCTCCCTCCTTCCCCTCTTGGGACAGGCCTATAGGCTAACACATCCTCATACAACCTGATTGGGGTATTCATTTATGTTGTATTTGCTTGTAACTACTGTATTTTGATTATATTACACTGCATTACTACACAAATTTATGTATTGCCTTCCTTCTGGGGGCACCTGACATCTGGGGCAAGAAAAACTGAAGAAAATGGCGTCGGCTGGTTCCTTTATACCCCTGTCGCACTGACGTCAGGGAAGAAGCGACGACAACCGACGCCGGACCTAGACTTTGGAATTCGGCCGACCGAGGACCCGCCTGACGGCAAGAGAACCCATCTGTTATGACTGCAGCTGTATTAGCACTCGAACATCTACATTTATGGTAGGTACAAAACTGTACTTTTCAACGTGGGTGATGATACAAGCAGCTGAGAGTGATGCTGTTTCAACATTTGTGATGATACAAGCAGCTGAGAGTGATGCTGTTTCAACATGTGTGATGATACAAGCAGCTGAGAGTGATGCTGTTTCAATGTGTGTGATGATACAAGCAGCTGAGAGTGATGCTGTTTCAACATGTGTGATGATACAAGCAGCTGAGAGTGATGCTGTTTCAACGTGTGTGATGATACAAGCAGCTGACAGTGATGCTGTTTCAACGTGTGTGATGATACAAGCAGCTGAGAGCGATGCTGTTTCAACGTGTGTGATGATACAAGCAGCTGAGAGTGATGCTATTTCAACATGTGTGATGATACAAGCAGCTGAGAGTGATGCTGTTTCAATGTGTGTGATGATACAAGCAGCTGAGAGTGATGCTGTTTCAACGTGTGCGATGATACAAGCAGCTGAGAGTGATGCTGTTTCAACATGTGTGATGATACAAGCAGCTATGAGTGATGCTGTTTCAATGTGTGTGATGATACAAGCAGCTGAGAGTGATGCTGTTTCAACGTGTGTGATGATACAAGCAGCTGAGAGTGATGCTATTTCAACATGTGTGATGATACAAGCAGCTGAGTGATGCTATTTCAATGTGTGTGATGATACAAGCAGCTGAGAGTGATGCTGTTTCAACGTGTGTGATGATACAAGCAGCTGAGAGTGATGCTGTTTCAATGTGTGTGATGATACAAGCAGCTGAGAGTGATGCTGTTTCAACGTGTGTGATTGTACAAGCAGCTGAGAGTGATGCTGTTTCAACGTGTGTGATGATACAAGCAGCTGACAGTGATGCTGTTTCAATGTGTGTGATGATACAAGCAGCTGAGAGCGATGCTGTTTCAACATGTGTGATGATACAAGCAGCTGAGAGTGATGCTATTTCAACATGTGTGATGATACAAGCAGCTGAGAGTGATGCTGTTTCAATGTGTGTGATGATACAAGCAGCTGAGAGTGATGCTGTTTCAACGTGTGTGATGATACAAGCAGCTGAGAGTGATGCTGTTTCAACATGTGTGATGATACAAGCAGCTATGAGTGATGCTGTTTCAATGTGTGTGATGATACAAGCAGCTGAGAGTGATGCTGTTTCAACGTGTGTGATGATACAAGCAGCTGAGAGTGATGCTATTTCAACATGTGTGATGATACAAGCAGCTGAGAGTGATGCTGTTTCAATGTGTGTGATGATACAAGCAGCTGAGAGTGATGCTGTTTCAACGTGTGTGATGATACAAGCAGCTGAGAGTGATGCTGTTTCAATGTGTGTGATGATACAAGCAGCTGAGAGTGATGCTGTTTCAACGTGTGTGATGATACAAGCAGCTGAGAGTGATGCTGTTTCAACGTGTGTGATTGTACAAGCAGCTGAGAGTGATGCTGTTTCAACGTGTGTGATGATACAAGCAGCTGAGAGTGATGCTGTCTCAACGTGTGTGATGATACAAGCAGCTGAGAGTGATGCTGTCTCAACGTGTGTGATGATACAGGCAGCTAAGAGTGATGCTGTTTCAACGTGTGTGATGATACAAGCAGCTGAGAGTGATGCTGTTTCAATGTGTGTGATGATACAAGCAGCGGAGAGTGATGCTGTTTCAACGTGTGTGATGATACAAGCAGCTGAGAGTGATGCTGTTTCAACGTGTGTGATGATACAAGCAGCTGAGAGTGATGCTGTTTCAACGTGTGTGATGATACAAGCAGCTGAGAGTGATGCTGTTTCAACGTGTGTGATGATACAAGCAGCTGAGAGTGATGCTGTTTCAACATGTGTGATGATACAAGCAGCTGAGAGTGATGCTGTTTCAACATGTGTGATACAAGCAGCTGACAGTGATGCTGTTTCAACGTGTGTGATGATACAAGCAGCTGAGAGTGATGCTATTTTAACATGTGTGATGATACAAGCAGCTGAGAGTGATGCTGTTTCAATGTGTGTGATGATACAAGCAGCTGAGAGTGATGCTGTTTTAACGTTTGTGTTTTAGATGGCTTTATTCTTATGCTTTCCTCATTCACATACTGTTGCTATTGCCACCAATATATTGTCTCCTTCATATTTTTAGTATAAAATGTTACTGCCTCTCCCAGTGGCTTCCAGCAGCAAACCACTCCTTGCCAGTTGCTATTCAAAGTGCTGGGTATTTATAGCAGGAGTAATACTGTTCCCAAATGACACATATTTCACATGGCCAGAAAGAGGGGTGCAAGATTCTGACACCCAAGCAGTGAAACATTCTCCTCCACATGAAAATTCATCCAGCCATCTTTAGCCTTGTTTATATAGAACAGCCTTTGGACAATATGTTCACTCACACAGAACGTGGCACTTGATCATAGGTGTATGCTTGTGCCTTAGGGCGCTTACAAACTGCCTATACAACTGATCATCTTGTAAATCTAGTCCACTTCTGCAACCAATAATATCCTCAAGCAGTCCACTGAAAGTGAACTGGGTCAATGCTTTCTTCCTCTTCTTTGGATAAGTGATGTGGAAATCATTTTCTCTCGGTATGGTTCTCTAATATCCTTCCTCTTTTCTTTTGGTGTTGCAGCAGCTCTGTCATACATTGTCATTTGTTAAGGTTTTGTCTTGCCACTTTACTCTTATCTCTGCTTCACTGGTCTGACATTCTTTCAAATTTGCATGTAATTTCAATTCCTCCACTTCCCTCAGACGGTGCCTATCTGCTGCCCATCTGCTATCACAGCAAACTTAAGAATACTGTAATCTCCAAATGTTTACTGATAATATTGTGTAATATACCCAATAGCCTGCACTGAGGCATGATAAAATATGCACTGATCTACAGCACAGCTTCCATACTCTTTGGGGTGTGTATATTATCTGCATATTCACCCTCTGCCTCATGTTAGGAAAAAATATAAATTACCTGAAATGATGTTTAGAAATATATACTTCCATGTATTATCCATCATTAGACTCCATAGTACCTCACCTAATGAGACAATATTTTAAAGTGCAAGTATAAGATATGGATACTTTTTGAACTGAAACAGTGGTAGCCCTCCTGCCATGAAAGGCAAAAGTGTGGGGGTGGACAAGATGAGTGCATGGGTTAGCTGTGCAGTTATACAGTTATCAGAGGCAGGCCAGCTTCCCTCATAAGGTATTTCATATATTTGTTTAATATAAGTAATGAAACTGGTTTTGAAATAAGTCTATTGCATATCTGCAATAAGATATTCCATGGCATGAGTTTTAGGTGAATTTATCCAATTCTTAAATAAGCTGGTTCTTATGAAACACCTCTGCGAGTCACAGATAAGTCTTCCAATAACACTCTCACTTTTCTGCACATGGCACAGGTATACATGTCTTTCCACGTTATTCACTTTACTTTTTTCGTGTTATTTTTGAAAATATGAATGATGTATGATGACAGCAGGATATGTGGCCTGTATGTGCATTGTAATAATGCAAATTCTTCCAGGACCTTTCCTCTTTCCCTTTTCCACCCATAAATTCCTACTTTACACCTTATGCATTTATGAATTGTTTTGCACAGATGTTCTTCATGTTTCACTGTTGCACTCATCACATTTGGGATATCTGCCTGCAGGTAACCATCAGCCGGTCTGAATACCAGAGTCTTGGGATTTCTGCATCGGATGCTGTCGCTTCTTCCATAACGCCAGGTCATCAGGGGTATAAAACATGCAGCCAATGCCATTACATCAGTCTTTCTTGCCATGCAGTGCCTGTAGCTGAAGCAGTTCGCAAGTGCCGGTCGGCCGACTCCTGAAATTTTCATTTTTGAGTTTCAGACTCAAGTACCTGGTTGGGGATCCTTTTTTCTTGCTGTAACCTGTGTCAGAAAAAAATTAATAATTGTCTTGCCTGTGGAAAGCAAATACCTCATAGAGATTTTCATTCTTATTGCGTCACCTGTTTAGGACCAGACCACGACGTCCCTCGCTGTCAGTTTTGTGCTTTGCAATGCCCGAACTATTCGTTGTCGGGCTATTTTTGTAGCTAAATACTTTCTTTCTCGATTTCCATACTCTGAAATGGCTTCGTTAAGCCATCCAACTACCGATCTTCCAAAAAAATTAAGGATAAAGATAGAGACAGACCGCATAGGTCCACAACTGCCGGCGATGCTTCCATTAAGCTAGTCGCCAGTCCTCCGGTACTCAGTGAGGTACTTTTGCAGCCCCTGATACCCGCTTCTACAGATTCGCAGGCCTCTACTGAGATCCATTCGGAGTCCGGTATGCCATGAGATGCTTCTTCGACTATGGAACCTTCAGATGTCTCTACCTATAATAGGTCCGGAGCCGCTGTGCAGGCACCGGCTTCTGAGGGTGTATGCAGGCCTACCAAGTTTCATATTAAACCAATGACTTTGCTTCAAGCCAAAAATACCGAGTTCCTGAGGCCTAAAGTTTGCACTACTCCTAGAAAACTGATGACCAAAGCACATTCACAGGCCCACATGCCTCAAAAACAAATGATTAGAATGGCTGAAGACCTTATTACCTTAATTAGGGGAAGCCAGCCTTCCCCTTCTAAGAGACCTAGAACTGATTTCCTTTCTGATTCTTCTGATCAGGAATCTGATATCTCTGTTCCTTCTGACTACCAGGACTTACCCTTATCTACCTATGAGGATTCTAATGCAGAGGATTCCATTCCCTCTGCTTCCCCTCCAGAAGATTTTTCTTTTGGTGAAATCTTGCATACCCTTAGGGAGCATTTCCACTGGGAAAGCCAGTACTATTCTCAGTCCAAAAAGAGACTTAGGGAATTTTTAAAACTGCCTCAGCACAGGCCTCTAGCTCTCCCTCCTGTTCTGGAGATTGTATATGATGTTTTCTTGGAATCCAGCCTTACCCTGGATACTTTGCCTCCAGCTCCCGGGAAACCTGACAGGTACTATAGAGTACCTGACTCTTACAAATTCCTCTTCAAGAATCCCACTGCGGATCCAGAGACCATTTCCCAAGGACCAAAAGGCATTAAGGCTACTAGTGCCAAAAAATCCTACCCCTTCTGACAGGGATTCTAGGGCTTTAGACAGATGGGGTAAGAAGGTATACACCTCTGCTACTCTGGCCATTTGGGCTTTAAATTGCCAGTTTCATATGTTAAAGTATCAGCAGCATATTATGGAGCTAATTAAACAGAAAATGATGTTGATTCCTGACTGTGCGGAATACAAAGATTTACAAGAGTTAATGCATTCTGCTGACCAAGTTGGTAAACATACTTTGCAATGTGGTTTTTATGCTTTAGAAGTATCTTGCAGGGCTGCTGTCACTGGGTCTGTACTTAGAAGGCTTGCTTGGCTTAAGGAACAAAACTTGCCAGATCATGTAAAAGCAAAATTACTGGATGCACCCTTAAACCAAGAGCGCCTTTTTGGCAATAAAGCAGAAGAAGTCCTCAAAAGAATGGGGGGAAAAGCTAAATCTATGCAAACTGTTAAAGATTTCTTACAAGTGCAGCCACCTAGATTCAGTAGGCATTGGCCTTCAAAGAACTGGTCCTTTCCAGTCCCTTCCAGGCCTTCTCAGTCCAAACCCAGGGGCAGCAGACCACCAAGACTTCAGTCTCAGGTTATGCACAGATCTAAGCAGTGGGGTGCTCCCACGTCCAAAGCAGGGAGTAGCAAGCCACCCCCTATGGTAAAATTGCACAATGACTTATCCTTAACTCTTCCAAGCCTTGCCCAGCTACTTGCACCTTTATGAGAAAAGCTCACCCTGCATACAAAAAACTGGGAATACATTACCCAAGACAAATAGGTTTTAAACATAGTTTCCCTAGGATACAGATTCCACTTCCACTCACTCCCAACCCTATGTGGATGGCCAGACCTCCCCCCAAACCAGTGAGAGGAGGCCCAAAAACAAGTGCTCTCTCTCCTCAGCATCAAGGCTATTTAACCTGTCCCAGCAGAACAAAGGGGACAAGGCTTTTATTCAAGACTGTTCCTGGTTCCCAGAAAAGAAAACTCCTGGTGTCCTATCCTGGATCTGTCTATTCTCAACACCTTTCTGGTGGTTCCAAAATTCAAAATGTTAACTCTCCAACAGCTGCTTCCTATGCTAGCCAAGGATGTCTGGCTGGCAACCCTAAACTTAAAAGAAGGTTACCTGCACATCCCAATCAGGGAATCTTGCAGGAAATACCTATGCTTCGGGGCAGGCTCCATGCACTATCAGTTCTCTGCACTCCCCTTTGACTTATCTACTGTGCCCAGGGTATTCACAAAGTGCCTAGCTCCTGCCATTGCATTTTGCAGGCAGATAAATATTCAGATTTACCCTACTCAGATGATAGCCTGATTCAGGCAGAAAGTCAGGACTTGCTATTACAGCACCTGGCATTTGTAAAGAGACTACTAACTTCACTGGGGTACACCATCAACGAGAAGAAATCCCACCTAGTACCCTGCCAACAGATTGCATTCCTGGGAGCAATGAACACAACTTCCCAGATGGCATTCCTCACTCCAGAAAAACACATTTATTTGACAACTTACTTCAACCTACTGGACACACAAACCCAGCTATCTGCAAGGAAAAAAACTGCAAGCTCTGGGGTTCATGGCCTCTTGAATTCAGTTAATTCCATATGCAAGACTGCATATGAGGAAACTTCAATGGTATCTAAAAAGTCTATGGTGTCAACATTCTGAGGACCTGGAAACAATAATTCCTATCATCCCTTGTCTGAGGGCGGAGTTCCTTTGGTGGGCAGAGGCCTGCAACCACAATAAGGGACTCCCTTTCACTCTACGCCCTACCGCCCAAACCCTAAGAATAGATGCATCAGACTATGCATGGAGGGCTCACATGTCAGGGCAGTGCATTCAGGGCAAATGGAACCCAAAGCAGATGTAGCACATGCATATCAATCAAAAATAAATGTTAGCTGTACAAAATGCTCTGACAGCCTTCAAAGACCTCATTCTTCCAGGACAAATATTGGTAAAGACAGACAACACCACAGTTATGTGGTACATAAACAAGCAGGGGGGAACCCATTCCTACCCACTCTGCAGACTAGCCATGGCTCTGTGGAACACAGCCTTGAGCAGCCAAGTGCACCTACAAGCTCAATTCCTGCCAGGCAAACTAAATTCGCTGGCAGATTACTTAAACATAAATCTCATGGACCCACACGAATGGAAACAGGAACCCAAAATATTCAAGCTTTTGAGGAACAGATGGGGGACTCCAGAGGTGGACTTGTTTGCCTCCCCTCAGAACTATCAATTGAACAAATACTACACCAGAACTCCCCACAGTCAAGCTTGGAAAGTGGATGCCCTGTCCTTTACCTGAGAAAGCATCTCAGTCTATGTCTTTCCCCCTCTGCCTCTCCTCTCGAAGGTTCTACTAAAGATCAAACAGGACAAGCCAAGGACAAGCCTGATTGCACCAGACTGGCCACGCCAGCACAGGTGCCCTCTTTTGCACAGCCTGACAGTGCTACAACCATGGCACCTGCCTCAGACCCCTTCCCTGCAGTCCCAGCAGGAGGGCCAGATTCTGCTCCCTCAGCTTCAAACCCTGACCCTTGCAGCATGGCTAATCCCTTGAGCTCTCCCTCAGTAAGCAGATGCTGGATGTCATTCTTGAGGCAAGGAGGCCTAGTACTAGAAAATCCTATTCAGAAAAGTGGAAAAGATACTGTTCCTGGAGCCAGTCTCAGGGGATGGGCACAACGGTGCCCAGCTTACCTCATATACTAGATTACTTAACAGAAATGCTCCACAAGGGCCTATCCTTCACTTCAATTAAGATTCATGCCTCAGCCATCTCAGCTCATTATAATACTGAGCCATCCCTCTTCTCTAATCCTTGGGTAAAGCAGTTCCTTAGAGGGGCCAAAAATTTAAGACCCCCCCCCCAGGAGAGCTCCCACTCCAGCCTGGGACCTTAACTTTGTATTGGAAAAACTTACTCTTCCCCCCTTTGAACCACCTGCTACAGCAGAGTTGAAATTCCTCTCTTGGAAAACGGCTTTACTTGTAGCCATCACTTCAGCAAGAAGGGTGTCTGAACTGCAGCCCTTATGGTAGTGGAACCCTTCATTATCTTCCATGCGGACAGGGTTTCCCTCAGAACTAACCCATCTTTTATGCCCAAGGTGATGTCTAGTGTGGCTTTAAACCAGTCCATTCATTTGCCTACTTTT
This sequence comes from Protopterus annectens, assembly GCF_019279795.1. Classification (NCBI taxonomy): domain Eukaryota; kingdom Metazoa; phylum Chordata; order Ceratodontiformes; family Protopteridae; genus Protopterus; species Protopterus annectens. The sequence goes on from NC_056741.1 coordinate 380,944,982, forward strand.
TTTTCCCTAATCCTCAGAATAAAGGGGAAAGGATACTGCATTCTCTAGATGTGCACAGACAGCTTAGATTCTATTGAGACAGGACTAAGCCTCTCAGAAAATCTGACCAGCTGCTAGTCAGCTTTGCTGCATGGGCAGAGGGGAAGGCCATTTCAAAGCAAACCATTTCCAAATGGATAGCACACTGCATCCATTTCTGCTACAAGCACCATGGAAAACCTACCCCACAGGGGATAAGAACACATTCCACTAGGGAAGCATCTACCTCTACTGTATTTCTCAGAGGAGTCCCTACCAGGGACATCCTAGAAGCGGCAAGCTGGAGCTCTGTACATAATTTCACCAAGCATTACCACTTACCTATCTTTTCTAATCCAGAGCTGGATTTGCCACAGCAGTCTTACAGGGCCTGATTGCCAGCCCTAATGCTTCTTAATCTACCTCCACCCTTCCTTAGCTTTGGGAATCTACCCAATTGTGATGACTGCAACAGTGAAACATGAAGAACATAGTACAGTTGTGTACACTTACCATAAATGTAGATGTTCGAGTGTATTCACTGTTGCAGTCCTGGTTACCCTCACTCCAGCCCCCTGATTGTCTTTGCTTTCACCTATCCTTTTTGGTTTGGCATATCTTATGCTGTGTGTATTTGCTTTTTGCTGGGGGTATTCCACACCATTTAATTGCTTCCTATTGTGGGGGCACCTGACATCTGGGGCAAGAAAAACTGATGTAATGGTGTCGGCTGCATGTTTTATACCCCTGATGACCTGACGTCATGGAAGAAGCGACAGCATCTGAAGCAGAAATCCCAAGACTCTGGTATTCAGGCCAGCTGAGGGCTACCTGCAGGCAGATAACCCAAATGTGATGACTGCAACAGTGAATACACTCGAACATCTACATTTATGGTAAGTGTACACAACTGTACTTTTCCTCTGCCACACAACAGTTTCTCTTACACCATCACTGTCACAATGAAGTATGTCTGGCAGTTTAGCACAAAGGGTTGAGGCTATCTGCTCCTAAAACATTTCATCTGGTAGTACAGATTCTGAGTTGTTCCCTCGCTAAGTACAGCTGTGTCATTGTAAACATGTCAGTTAGACAGCTAGAAATTTAGAAGTCGTATTTGACTAGACGCATGCTTTGTGAGCAGGTTTATTTAAAAATTAAATAAAAAAGAAATATCCTCATGTTACTTGAAATTTTGCATCACTCCATCTCACAGTATGACTGCTGTGTATATTATAAGCACTTCTAATCTTGACATCGAGGCATCAGCTGTGTGCCTACAAGCTATGTCCACAGAGGCTGAAGGGCAAAATACATGTTAGAAACATACTAAATTATCTGCTGCAATAGATGTCTGCTTTACACGCCTTACACTCAGAATTTATAATTGGCAGTATGTCACCACCTTGTGGAAAAATGTAGAGCCACATATCCCTGGTAATAACTGTTTAGCCATGTTTTATTTGTTTACTTATTCATTTTGTTGAGTGGATTACTCCTGTTAGACACAGATTATTTTTGTGCACATTCAAGGTATTCTTCATCACATAATGCAGCTGATATTATCAAGCAGTCGTTCTGCTTTTCTTTTTACCATTAACTTTCTTCCCTGAGAGCAGAGAGCCCAGTTTACCCGTACAGCACAAAACAAGCCAAAAGCCTGTCTCTTCCACTTTACCCACGCCCCTAATTTCAAGTTCCTTTCCAAAACTCAGGCCTGTGTCATAAGGTAATGATTGCCAAGCTTTACTTATGCCATAGATATTTCATTTAGTCTACCAGTAAATCTATACTCTTAAATTTATTATACATTTATTTACTGGGAAAGTCCGACTGGGCACATTAGAGTTTAACAAACATGTAACAATGCAGAAGTATCAATTATAGACATAACATAAGTTAACAAACATTTAGGCATTACTGCATTGATAGCAAGTAACTGATACATAATGGTGAAAAATACAATTCTTTAGCTAGAAGGATTCACATTATAGTTCATAATGAGTAGAATACAATTAAATGATCCTGAAGACTAAGGGAACCCTATCCTGGAGAGTTGCAAGAACATAGCCAGGGGTCTGCTAAGTGTGACCTAAGGAGATTTTAAATTTTGAGATGGAGCAAATGAAGTTACTCGGGATGGCAGCTTATTCCATATTTTAGGAATATAGTTAGAAAAGAGAGAATTCTCCAGCTAAGTTGTTAGTTTTGGTGGTATCTAGAAGGTGTTGGTTACTGGAACGAAGAGACCGAGTAGTGGTATATAGATGTATAATATTTTGGATAGCAGGGGTTTTATCAGGTTGGTGGAGAATTTGATGGGCAAAGATTAGTTGATTAAAGTGTAGAAGCTGGGGAACTTTGAGCCAATTTAGTTGTTTAAGAGATGTACAGTGATGTGACCTATAGGATGCACCAGTAGCAAACCTTGCTATTTTATTATAGCAGGATTCCAGTTTGGTTAAGTCAGTTTTGTGGAGGTTGGTTAGTATTGGGGAGGTGTAGAGGAGGGTCGATAGGAGGTGTGTACGGGCTATAGTAGCTTTTGTGTTTTTTGTAAGAAATTGTTTGTTTCTCTACAGGAGACCTAGTGTCCTGTGGACCCTATTGATGGCTTGGGCTATGTGAATATCAAATTTCAAGTTATTGTCGATTTTGACACCAAGCAGTTTAGTGTGAGTCATTGGGGAAATTATAGTTTTATTTCTGGACAAGATAGTAAAAGTTTAAGGAGGGGATTCTAGTTGGGCTAAAAAGTAGGAGCTTATTTTTGTTGGGATTCAGAATGAGTTGGGAATTAGTCAGCCATGTTTCAACAGATAGAACAGAATCTTGGGTTATGGTATGAAGGTCTTGTAGTGTAAGGGCTGCACATATTAGGATGGAGTTGTCTGGGTATTGTACTACAGAGGCATGTGGTGAGGAGGTACTAAGCTGGTTGGTGAAAAGAGAGACTAGCAGAGGTCAAAGGATGGAGTTATGGAACCCCTAAAGCAACTGGAAGCAGAGGAGAAAGGTGGTGTTGCCACTAGATGGCTTGTAGATGTCCTGCTAGGTAGCTTTGGAATCATGTGATAGAGGAGCTGCTAAGGTTTAGGGTGGAGAGAATGTTGATGAGTTTATTGTGATCTACCATATCAAAGGCCTTGGATAGGTCCAAAAATGTAGTAGATACATATTTCACTGTATTGGTAAAGGACATTAGTGCAGTGGTGGTGCTGTGAAAGGGATGACAACCATGTTGGGTGTGTGATAGTAGCTTGTGTGTGAGAAGGTAGTCCATTAGTTGGGTGTGCACTACTCTTTATAGTATTTTGGATAAGGGAGACAGCATGGCAGTTGGGTAATAATTTGTAAGTTCAGTGTAATTACCTCCCTTATGTAGTGGTAGAATATGAGAGGTTTTCCAAATAACAGGTACCTGGCTCTCAGATATTGACTGGTTGATGAGTATGTCTACTGGATATGCTATTGCTTTAGCTGCTACATGTCGAAAGTCAGCTGGAAGGTTATCTGTGGCTAGGGTGGTTGGTTTCAGTTTCTGAAGCAGTTTTTTTTCATGGATTTAACAGATACTGGCTTAAGGTAAAGTGTGAGGTGTTATTTTGGGGCTGGCGCTGTGTTGGGGTGAGAAAGGGGTAGAGTTGCTGACAATGCCATGGGAGTTGGCTAGGGCTTGAATAGTCTCTGTGAAGTATTTATTGAATTGTGTTGCTATATTGTCAGAATTGTTAGTTGTTGTTGGGGTGGGAGTAGCTGATTTGCTTGGATGAAGTATGTTATTAACTGCGGTTTGTGTGTTTATTCTGGATATTGTGGTAGTAGTTAATTTTGCCTAATTTTACTAGTTTTTTTTGCTTTGCTTCGCAGTTTTAGTTATGTTTGCCTTGTGATTTGGGCTTTGTTTTGTGAAATTGTTCCCAAGCCTTGTCTCTAGTCTTGAGTAAAGATCTACATTCTTGCCATAAACTAGTTTATTGTAATTTTCATCTGCACATTTTGTATTCTGACTAAAGGCATAAAACTAATTTTCGTATAAATGCATACCATTTTACTCAGTCTTTATATGTTGGTAGAATAGAGATTTGTATAGTGTCTATGTACACGTTATATGCAAGGTTTCTATGCTTGTGCCAGATGATATTGTATCACACTGCATCACATCTGAGGATACAGCACATAATTTGGCTGTTTTGTACTATGGTTCAATACAGGCAACAACTGCAGGCTGACCTTTAACATTAAACAGAGTGGAGCCAGACTAGAACTTGGCGAACTGCTGAAGCAGAAATAAGCAAACAGGAAAATGTATTTATCAGCTTATTTCTTTGTTTGTTTGTAGAATACTTTACTTTTTCTTTTTTCTTCATTTAAAGTCTTAAAAATGATAAATGGTGTGTTGTTTGCACAGAAAAGTAGGTGGCCAATAGATCAATCCCTATCCTAACAGTAGTACAGTGATCTCAAAATGTGGCATCATAGCGTCTGGCTTATTTTATTTTATTTTACTTTATGGCATTGCTTTACTTGCTTTTGTATATTTATTTATTTACTTTTTTTTTAAGTTTTAAAAGAATTATTATCCTAAGAATTTTACATGTACAATCAATATGGAATCCAGAAATATAACCTTAGCTTGGTACAGAATGAATAGACATTCTTCTACAACAAAATGCTGATAACGTATTGAGTTCTTGGACTATATAACAAGCACAACATGCATAGAAATACACCAAAGAGAGATCAAATATGTCTCCTCAAGTCTGCCTGAGCATTTCAGTTAATCAGTACTTAGCTCTGGAGCCTGCCACATCATTTATGCTGCAGCACACACACTTTTTAGAAATAATTTATTTTTTTGCAATTAGGTATGTTAGAAATGTAATACAATGTCATATTTCTCATGATTTATGGTTTTATATTTTTGTTAACTGGCTTTTTTCACAATATATGGAATGGAAAGGTCTATATCCAGAATAATGAGACATAAGCACTGTCTGAGTTTGGGGAAGGCTGTGAAGGAGGGGAGCTATATTCTACAAGTTGTGTACAGTGCTAAAATCTTGGCTGCAACCCTGCCTCTGATTCCTACTAGTGACAAATACGCAATCTAAATGGATACAGTCTGCATAAAAGTGACTTTTGTAACCTACCTCAAGGCAAAAATCAGCTACTCAAGACCATTTTATTTTCAAGCATCCACTCTTTTCCTGAAAGAACATTATTACCTGACAGCAGAAGTAACAGGGAGTTGGTTATGGAAAGAATGTAAGCACACCCTTATACTGCCCACTGGAATTCATATGATTCTCCAATGGCAATTACGGGATATAATTTTACAGGAAAGAAGTGTTTCGCAAGATGTGCATGTGTGTGTGTGTGTGTGTGTGTGTGTGTGTGTGTGTGCGGGCGTCTGTGTGATAGAGAGACAGAGAGAGAGAAATACGGTGGTAGCAGTCTCACAGAGAATTATCATTCCTCCATGAATTAGCTCATTCAGATAATAACAGTAATGACTTATGTGTGAAATAATCTAGCATCAAGTCTAGAACACTCCTTGTCCTTCATGTATGGTCTGCATCTCTCAAAATGAACTTAATTACAATCAACCATGTCTGTATCTATGCCCTCTACATGCTCATGTGGTATACTTTTCATACCACTGCAAACTCAGGATTCATTATTGTGAATTCCCATAGCACTGTACTGGCCATTACATTCAGATATATCTTGGTTTCCTTTCACATGTTTATACCATACTTTATTAAACAATCATGTTATCAGCCTTTGCTATCAACGATAGTAGCTCCATCACCAACAAAACTCTACAGATTATATTTGCCTTTTCAAATGGTGATTACTTTATTCTTGTTTCTGTCACATCACAGCCACTCATCTCCTTTAAATAAGTGCAGCGAATCATTTCAATAAATAGAAAGAGCTATGGTGATGTCACTGCCTCTTAAAAAAATCTTCATATCAATTCCTGAACAAATAGTTTTAGAAAAAGGCAATAGCAAAGAAGGACTTGGCTGTCTGAGGGAAAAAAAAGGATGAGGCTGATAACAGATAACTCACGATGTGACAAAATTACAAAATAACAAAGTCCAAAACAAAGTCCAAAACGGCAAGAAATGAGTACATAAGAGAACACTAAGAACTCAGCAGAGGCCTACCATGAAATACACTAAGTGTAATCTAACCCATTTCACAGCAATCTGAGATAAAGTTCTATTGTAACCACAGATTCAAGTTTAGGTTTACATATAATAAATATAGCAATATAAAGCAATAATTAAAGGTAACAAGAGGATGCAAGACAACAAAACTCATTTCTCAGACTCAGAAATATCAGGCAAACATTTAAAATGAAGGGGTGCCACCTTTTTCAGATGCCCAGAGTGGGACTTTCTTTACTGAAACTTAATTTTGCAGGATAAACAATACCCACAACAAATGCAAAGGACTGAGCTAGATTTTTTTGCCAAAATAAAAGCGCACTTTTTATATAATTTGAGCTGTTTGGATTGTTGTATATCCCACTAAGGCACTTCAGCTACAGAATAAACCTTCAGTTGTCCTAATGATGGATGCTTCACTAGTGAGGTGGGAAGCTCATCTGCGCTCTCACTTGTTCAGAAATGTTTCAGTGCACAGGTAATTGGACATCACATAAAGCAGCCAAAGCAAAGAACATTATTCTTCATCCTAAGCATTCTGCAATGGAGTTTAGATCATAGCGTGTCATCTTCAAGTTTGACAACCAGGCCATGATGTGAATATACAAAGAAACACATGCTTATCTCTCCATGAAAAAGGTTGTGCTCAAGCCGAGGGTTATCACCTTGAAGGCTGTTGCTGTTTTGGAGAATGTATATGCACAAGAGAGTTTTTTCAGTCACAGTTCCAGGCCTCTCCTGGAGCTAAAGATAAGAGCATCAAGTCCACTTTCAGGTAACCATAGCTGAATTTTTATGACTGATCTTCTTTGGACAATCTTACAGCTACTAGGTAGACTGCAATGATAAAGATAATTAAATAGACTAGATTAAATATTTTGCAGAGAGACTGTGTCTTTTACCCTTTTAGCTGTGAGGGTCTGCCCCACAGCCCTGATCAATAAATATACAACCGCCATGGCCACAGCTGCTCAGAGAAAAAGAAAGAATTGTACTTCCCTTTTCTCTGAGTAGTTTCATTCTTGGAGGTATTGTATTTAGTGACCAAGGGTTTCAGAGCCCTCATATGAGGAACACAGTGGTACAGTACCTGTGTGGATATATTTTAAAGAAGCATTTGCTCACTTATGTATTAAGTGGCCAGACAGGGTAGCAGGGTAGCAGGACAGCAGGTCAGTAGGTATTGGTGAGGTCAGTTTCAGTAGTACAAAGCAGGCCCATGAAATCCTGTCTGGCCAGGAACTTCCAAGAGAGGAGCACTCCAGAGATCAGCCTACACACTGTCCAAGAGAATGCAGTCCTATGTATAATTTGCTCATCTCATCAGGACTTGAAAGAATTGGTTTTAGATATTTTCTCCCTCCTATATCACAGACGATTCCAGTATGCTTTACCAGATTTTCCTCTGATTATATGCCTTATTAAAAAAGTTAAAGAAGAAAGACCAAAGCTCAACCTATTGTCATACAATTACTGGGAATGGAATGGATTTAGGTTGTCTAAGGGAGTCTCCCTCACATGAGATGACAACAGGCTGTACCAAAGGGCTTGGCTGCCCTATCATGATTGATAGACTCACATGTCTTCTGTTTAAAACAGCTGCTCTTGTTAGTATCATCTCTGTTTGCAGGATTGCAGGGTAGCAGCTTATTACCTATAGGGAACTGTTTATGTTTTTCACAAGGACTGGGTGTCCCTTAGAAGTAACCTATATTTTCTCCAAAAGGTGATGTTACAATTGTCACTAATCCATTCCATTTGTCTCCCAGTTTCCTATCCATTGCAGAATCCATGGAAAAAAAACAGCTATCACACCTTAGACATTCATCATCAGCTAAGAAGATGCAGAAGTTGGGGAACAATGACTGTTTACTTATCTCATTCACTCCCGGTAAGGAGCAGACTATAGGGTCTAAACAAACTCAGCCTAAGTAGGTCACTCCCTTGAAAATGATGTGCCTTTAGTGCTTGATTGAAAAATAATGTTTCTAGTGGAAGTTTTGCAGCTACTTGATCATTGGGTCATGCCTTGATTAAGCTATAGTGCTTGGTCTATGTTTCCAGAATTTTGTCTTGTCTTTTTCCTGTTCCATTGCTGATCTTTTACTCTTCCATTTCCTGATGACCGTCACCCCCTCATTGCAGTAGATTCCAGAAGGTGGTAGCTTTCATGATTTTCTGCTTACCATAACTCATGTTCCTTCATTGGCATCCTTAAAGAGTAGGATTTCCATAGTATCAGGCATACCTCTCAACCTCTTTTAAATATTACTCATAAACTTAGAAGGTTGCTAGAATAACAGGATTTGTGGTAGCATGCACTTTCTGAAGGATGAAAACTCCAATCAAGGTCTGATGAAGTTCTTTTTAAAATTAAAACCAGGAAGAAAGCACTTACACCAATGTGACAAGGTGGAATAAATAAACGTGGTTTCTGTTTTTTCATCCAGAGTGAGCATTTTTGGAGTTTTCATGGTTTGGACTGCATGTCCTGTTTTACACTTTTTGAAGGATACAAAGTCTGAAATGCAAATGTATGTCATTATTTGGTGACTTTAGTCCTCGGCGATTTGCCAAAAAAACACAAATTTTATTAGGAGCAGACCAAAAATGTGAAGCACAAATCTGGACATTCTGTGAAAAAAATGGATAGATGAGAGGTACGGTATCAGGCCAGCTGAGCTGTGCATAGTTATGCCCATGTGTCTATCCCTGGCTATGGCATGTATGCTGTTTGCTGGGCATTTGATTTTGGCACTTACTCTGTAACCTGCATGCCCAGTTTCTGGTAGGTGTCATGCTTGTAGTGTATAGTCTGACTCCCACCTTCCCCCTGGAGAGGCAAAAACCAACATCAGCCAGTTGCTGTTACCCTCCCCGCCTGGCTGTTCCTGCTGCTAATTTGCTAACAGATCCATTTAAGTCACAGTCAGGCTTTGTGACTGTGATTCCAGGATCTGGATTTTCTTTGATAACGTGGTACTTCAGGAATCAGTCTTCTCCATCCTTGTTTTTTGACCTTCATCCTGATTTAACCTTGAAATTAGTTTTAATTTTCACTGCTTGGGATTCTTCCCTGTGTCTTTCCACTGAAGAGGGGCTTTCAAATTCAGATATAACCAATAAAACATATCATCCAATCTGCGAGAAGGTTCTCTGCAGTAGGTCACTTATTACCCTTCAGCCTTTATCCTGTATTTGCACAGATTTTCCATCCATTGTCCATGGATGGATTCACCTATAGGTTAGGCAAGTATACAGATTTACACTCTTCTGGGTTTTTTGTGTATTTCAGGTTTGAGCTTACGATGGTTAAACTGAAGAAAGCTTGGAGTTGTGCATATCCTCTTAGTTTGGTATATGACATCATAATATGTTGGCCATTGCCCCACAGTGTATGACATTATTACATGTTGGCCATTGTTCCACAGTGTATGACATCATAACATGTTGGCCAGTGCTCCACAGGCTATGACATCATAACATGTTGGCCAATGGTCCACATGCTCTGAGAGGGAATCTTTCAGAAATGCATTTAGAAGGCAATAGCTAGGAATATCAAAGCAAGAAATGCCACATTTCCCTCTGCAGATAAGTTCATCATTTATTTTATTTATTTATTTCCAGTTTGATTACCTATCCACTGGGCCAGAACGCACTCCATTTTCAGTGGAGGCCCGGAAAAAAAGCTCAAAAGCAAAAAAAATATATAGTTACACATAGTGTAAAAAAAGTAATAATATATATATACATTTGGAATAACATTTACATTGATACAGTTAGTAAAAAAAAAATACACGCAGTATACTTCAAAAAAAACATCATTCAAGAAGGTAGATACAGATTTAGTAGTTTCCTTAAGTAGCAGGTTTGACTTGTGTAAAAAAAAAGGAAGTAAGTTATGCCATTTACACCTTTTTACATATGAGTAGAGAGAGAGAGAAAGTACATAAACTGAGAGTAGAATATAATTTAGTCAAGCAGTGATCGAGAGAGAAAAAGAGAAAGAAAGAAAATAGGTAGGGTAGAGTAAAGAGAAAGGATGTAGAGGGTTCAAGGGGAATTTATGTCCAAGATTCTTACCACAGTAATGTTTACTGAAAGAAGATATACACTAAATGTATGGACTGAGTTAAGGGGTTTATGCAAGCAGAAGTGAAAGACATAATAACAACATTGCTTTGCTACTACTACAATCTGGTAAAATGATTTATAGTATATTCCTTTGTTTTACTTGCATTGTCTTTCAGATTCTAGCCGAGGTATCCAAAGACCAAACACCAGTGAACATATAGCTCTGCGAGAGGCTACAGTTGAGGGTGTGCTGAGCTGCAAGGACCCATATCTAGAGACATTTGAAATACCCAGGGACAGAATCACTGGTGACCTGCAGAAGATAAGGACTGGAACATTTGGTCCCATATACAAAGCACAGTTGCTGCCGAAAGAGTCGGAGAAGCAGCAGACTATCGTTATTGCAGCTCTGCGAGGTATGTTGGAAAAATGACCTGTTGACATACCAGTTAATTAGTACTACCAATGTGTTATACAAGTTACAGAATAGACTTTGAAGGCACTTTAGTGAGGAAATGGAGGATTAAAAAAAAAAGATTGCATTTGTTCAGTAAGTATAAACATACTAGATAATTAGAATACATGCTGAAATAAGATATCTACTAAATGTATGGATTGAGTTAAGGGGTTTATACATCACAAAGAAAGAATGAAAGAATGTTATGCATAGTAAAGGAAAGTATGGGGCAGTACACAACTACAAGGCTTAGACAAAGTCAGAAGGTTGGCAACAGCAAAAATCATTAGGATTCTGATAAGACTCTGACACATTTGTGATGAACTTACAAAAGAGAGATCACAAATGAGCAAAACTCCAGTGATGCAAACAGCATTCTAAAGCATATACATAGAAGAAGAAAGCATGTTTTACTTTATACCAACATCAAGGTTGCATCATCACTGGGAAATCACAAACAAGATCTTGCTCTCAGTCATTATTTAATTCTTATTTACTATGCTTTCAAAATGTAATTAAAGTGTACATCTGTTTCCAAAACTTTAGTAATGCTGATAATATTACATAAATAATCAAAATAGGAACTGTCAATCATGTCACCTTGTGTACTCAAGTCACTAGGGCTAAAGTGACAGCATTGAAGTGTGTAATAATAATATATGCGTTGGAAGTAAACTGCATAAGATAGTTCATTCAAATTCTGCAGTAAATGTATAAGTGCAGCTTGATTACAGCTGTAATTTGGTCTACAGACTACTGAATATAAGAGCAATGACAATTTATCATCTACTCCCCTTTACAAAGGGAAAAAATCAATATGGTATCATGCAGCAGGCTAACTGTGGGGGAAACTCATACAGCAGTCGCTGTACTTCCCTCCCTGAGATGCAGTGACCTCAGAAGTAAATATATTTAAGTCAGAAGTGCAAGGAGTCCCCCCCCCTGCAAAATAGGTATGGGGAATAAGGCCAGCCACTGAAAATAACCATAAAATATTATTTTATGAATCCTGTAAAGTGTCTATGTGGACACTCAGCCTCACAATACAGGAAATCACAAAGGTGATCCTAGTAAGACAATCCTTTATTATTATAACATATGTTCACTCATAAGACAGCTTATACAACAGTGGGCACAGACCCAGAGTGATGGTTATGTGTGGCATGAGGCATAGCTATTCTACATCCATTCCATTTAAGAATACCAAGACCAGTTACACCAGCTTGCCAGATAAATGAAGCAAGTACTTTCTGTTAGAGCTCATACAAGGGTGATCTTTTGCTAGAACACTATAAATAGATATATTTTTAATTCTGGAGACATGATTCTAATCCACATTATTTTCATATTACTTAAAGACAGAGAGAATATCTTTCCTTTTTCAATGCCCCTTTGGCAGTGCTTTTTTTGTTTTATACATGTTTTCAAGTTATCTGTCTATAATTTAAACAGAATACTTCTCAAAATGGTTTGATGACAGGATGTTATGCAGCAGTCAAGCCAAATCAAGGGTTCAAATCCTTGTATGACAGGTCTGCAAATCAGTTTTAGTGCAGAACATACACTTTCTTAACCCCTCTCCCTTACTAACAGAATTAGTGATAAAAGTACGTAAATCAGCTAAAGGAGCTGTAGCAAAGATAATATAACATTAGGAGTTTGCCAGTAGAGCACAACTGGTTCTACCTTGCTGCAATTATACAAATCATTTTATTTTACTTGGAAATTGAGAACATTTGTTTGTATTTTGTCATTGTACTCATTTAGAGCTCGCTTTAAAGAGCGCGCAACTATACAGTACCTAATTATCACACTGTACTGATGTTTAATTGAGCGTTTAGACTTCTGCCTAAGCACACTGCTCAATGCGGCGTGTAAACTTGTCGTAACTGTTATTTTGAACTGATTTTGAACTGCTGCATCTAAAATCTTGCTGTTACTTAGATTTAGGTCTGAACAAGTGATAAAACTGGGCATAGTACTCTGTGTAGTGTACTATTTAAAGAGCGTGCTGCCCACGAGCACGCAACCAAAGTTTAAACTTTGCTACATCTTTGTTTACAGCATTTCCTATATGTTGGAAGTCGCTGCTTTGCAGTATTGATTTGTACATAGATTTAGGTCTGAACAAGTGATAAAACTAAGCACCGTACTCTGTTTAGTGTTCTGTTTAAAGAGTGCGTGTTGCTTCTGAGTACGCACAACCACAGTTTAAACCTTGCTGATTTTGTTTATAGCATTTCCTATTTGCTGGAAATGTGCTTAGCACCAGTGTTAAAATAGTCTGAAACTGGCAATTCTATGTTTATGCCTCCCTATGGCTCTTACCATAAGTAAGATTAATTTATACTAACATCAGTTATCTTCTTTCCTTATTTCTCTACTTTAGGCAGCCCCAAGCTTAAATACCACCCAGCGGGATCCCAACTCATTACCGCCGACCAGAGAAGACACTCCAAGTGCGAATGCACTAAAAGACTGTGTTTGACTCTAAATCAAAACACCTAGTAGTTGCCCAAGGTAAAGCACCGACCAGCCTAAGCGTGTTTTATATCACGTACCTACTGCAAAAGAACTTACTTTATTGAAAAATCATAAAAACAGTATTTTTAAACCTGCTGTTACATACCAGTATTTTTATACCTGCTGTTAAATACCTTTAAACCTGAAGAAATCCCTGCGGTGTAAGCCCCGCTCCGCTCGCCCTCGCTACGCTCGGGCTCACTCCGCGCCACTCCCTGCCCCCTATTCCCACCCGCCCCCAGTACCTCTACATTTATTGGACGCTAAGCCCATCCCCTTACCACCATCCAATTCTGACTGTCCCTCACCCGGTACCACCTCCTCCCTTTCTCCTCCAGTCTTCAATACAAAGTCTACATCCCCAGTCCGCCCACCCCTTTTCCCTCCCACTGTCACTTCCTCCTCCCTCCTCCTTCCTCCAGTACTCACCAACTTGCAGCAAGGTAGTTCCCACAGCTAACACTACCTACCTACCCCCTCAACATGAATAAAATCACTATTAGTATGTTCTCCTCACAACAATACTACTTACCTTATCTTATCTGGTAACTAGATATGATACCCTTGACCCAGGTAGCACCTACTTCCCTTATGGTCAGACCTCCCTGCACTCCCATGACTCCTCCAAATTCATTCAACCCTCTCATCACCCTGCTATTAATGTGTGCTCCAACAATATCCACCCTACCCTCTGGTACCGAAAACATCCTCAATAAAGGGACATCTTAAACTTCTAATGAAACTCCAAAGATTTCTGGATTATTTAAAAAAATCCATAACAAAAGATGGTGACATCCACCCTAACCCAGGCCCCACCACTAACATTGACCCAAACCCTCTGAACACTGCTATAAGTCCAGCAGGCTCCCTACGTATGCTTCACCTTAACCTAAGAAGTATTAATAACAAAGTACACAGCTTGCATGCTCTACTTGCAACCCACTCCCTGACATCATGTGTCTCTCAGAAACTTGGCTCAAACCTAGCACTAAGGATGAGGAAGTCATCCCACCTGGGTATAACATCCTCAGAGCCGACAGAACCACTAAAAAGGCGGTGGAATAGCAGTCATGTACAAGAACTCCTTGAATATCATTAGGAATCCACTCCAACCCCAAAGTCCATAACCAGGAATTACTTGCCCTGAAGCTATCCCTAAACAACCAAAAAGTATTAATCTCCTAGTCATATATCTCCTCCAGGCAACAATTCCGAATCCCTTGAACAAACTCTGAGTTGGCTTTCCACCTTCTATCCCCAGGAAACGATTATTTTAGGAGATGTTAACATCGACTGGTCTCTCTACTCCTCCCAACTCAATCCACTCCCCATTAACTTACATGGATTTTCCCAACTTATTCATTCCCCACTAGAATTGGAAATGCCCAACAAAGGAGAGCATCATAGACTGGATCCTTACTAACAAGAATCCTTCCAACTATACCTCAGGGACCCTCCCTAACGACCTTAGTGACCACCTTATCACTTTTATTATTAAAACAAATGCACAACTACAAACCCCCTCACCAGATTAGTCAGAAACAGCAAGAATTTTGTCCCTGATCAATTCCTTGCTGACCTCCGTCTTGTAACTGGTCCATCCTAAAAACTCTACCCTTAGATCAGAGCGTGTCATACTTTAATGACACCTTCCTTAAAATACTTGACTATCACGCTCCCAAGCGACTCATTAGAACTAAGGAACGATTGCACCTTGGCTAACTAATGATTCTAAAACTAAAATTAAACTCAGAGACCAGGCCTGGAACAAATGGAGAACCACTAAAACCCCTCTAGATCGCATCAAGTTTCTTCAGCTTAGAAACTCAACCAAAGCTGCCGTTATGTCTGACAAAAAACAATATTTCTGTCACCTACAAGACAAATATCAAAATAATCCCAAAAATTCTGGGCAAGTTTCAATCACCTCCTCCATCCAGGCAAATCCACTACCCCACACCAGAATCACTCATGGACAAAATCCCAGTGAAATAGCTAACACCTTTAATTCCTTTTTTACTGAGACCATCCAGTCCCTTGCTAGTCAGCTCACTTCACCCCCTGTGGCTCCCACCCCAACTACCTACCCCACTCAAACTGCCTTTAATTTAAAACCCACCTCCACCTACTACATTCGTACCTTCCTAAAAAAACTTAAACCAACCACCCTAGCGGCTGACTTACTTCCAGCCAAATACTTACAAATAGCTTCTGATGCCATAGCCTACCCTGTATCAATCTTAACCATCGCGTCAATTGCTGAAGCCTCTATTCCCTCAATCTGGAAAATCTCGTATATCATTCCTCTCCACAAAGGAGGGTTATCCACTGCCACAACAAACTATAGACCCATAGCCATTCTCTCCCCTATCTAAAATTTTGGAACGCTGCATTCACAAGCAACTCATCACCCACCTCACACAAAATAACCTCCTGTCCAACACCCAACACGGTTTCCGCCCCCATCATAGCACAACCACGGCTCTCCTCTCCTTTGTTGATTCAATTAACCTCAACCGGAATAACAAACTAATTTCCTCTGCTCTTTCTAGACCTATCGAAAGCCTTGATATGGTCAACCACAACCAGCTGCTCCATACATTGGAAACTTTTAATCTTAGCAAAACTACCATAAATTGGTTTAATGCATACCTCACAGGCAGAAAACAGGCGGTACAGTGGCAAAACAAGATTTCAGACCTACTCCCCACGAACATCGGTGTCCCCAAGGATCTATTCTCGGTCCCCTTCTTTTCTCCGTCTTTATTAATGGTCTACACTCTATCCTCCCCAAAGCCACCTGCATACAATATGCAGATGACTCCACTCTTATCTGCTCGGACGACTCTCTCACCAAACTCCAAGTCACAACCCAAAACTGCTTTTCTATTGTCGAAAATGGTTCTCAGATCTAAAACTCCTACTTAATCCAACTAAAACCAAATTGCTCCTATTCTACCCCTCCCCAGCGACTTCTTATGGCACGGAACCTCCGCATACCCCCACCTCAACCTTCATTGTGTCCTCTAATAACGGTACCAAAATTTATCCTGTCACCCACACTAAACTACTTGGAGTGACAATTGACCACAAACTGAGATTCGACATCCATGTAAACCAGGCCATTAAATCACTTAACAAGAAACTTGGGTCCATGTATAAAATAAAGAAATTTTTAACCCCCCACACCAAACTAACCATTGCCCGTACACCTCCTACCCACACTCCTCTATGCCTCCCCAATATTCTCCTTCCTTCACAAGAAAGAGCTTAATAAACTATCCACTACCTATAACCACATAGCTAGATTCATTACGGACTACCCTACGCACCCATCACTGCCTAAATCTAAAAACACTGGGATGGCTAGAATTGCCCAACATCCTCAAATTTAACCAACTTACAGAGGCATTCAAAATCATAAAACACCCTGAAAAAACTCCCTCACTGAACAATATACTTACCCCCTACTCTAATCTAACATCCCTAAGGTCATCCAAAAGTATTCAAGTATTAACTATTAAATCTACTAACTCGGGTGGTGATGCACTGTACGCCAATTCCATTGGCAAAAACTGGAATGCTCTCCCCAACAACCTTAGACTTATACCCACTCTCCACCAATTCAAAATACAACTTCGAACTCTATTAAAATCTCAATGGCTATGTCCATGCTCTAATCCAGACTAATAGCTCAGGCTCCCAACTCAACCCGGCCTACATAGGCCTCCATCCAGCCCTTAACTTAAGGGTCCACTATTAAGCCCTAATTACTCATCTTTACTAACTTATATCACTAATTGAATTTTTCTTTTACCTACTGTTATATTTTTGTATTTTTAATGTTGCCTGTCTCAATTTCCTAGCTTATGTCACTATATTTTTATATTTTATATTTTTTATGTACCTCTGTGCTTTGGAGCTTTTCTCCCCGGGTCTCCACTGAAAATGGATATGTATCCAGTTGGACTAACCCGGTCAACAAATGTAAAATAAATAAATAAATAAATAAATGTATGGATTGAGTTAAGGGTTTTATACATCACAAAGAAAGAATGAAAGAATGTTATGCATAGTAAAGGAAAGTATGGGGCAGTACACAACTACAAGGCTTAGACAAATTCAGAAGGTTGGCAACAGCAAAAATCATTAGGATTCTGATAAGACTCTGACACATTTGTGATGAACTTACAAAAGAGAGATCACGAATGAGCAAAACTCCAGTGATGCAAACAGCATTCTAAAGCATATACATAGAAGAAGAAAGCATGTTTTACTTTATACCAACATCGAGGTTGCATCATCACTGGGAAATCACAAACAAGATCTTGCTCTCAGTCATTATTTAATTCTTATTTACTATGCTTTCAAAATGTAATTAAAGTGTACATCTGTTTCCAAAACTTTAGTAATGCTGATAATATTACATAAATAATCAAAATAGGAACTGTCAATCATGTCACCTTGTGTACTCAAGTCACTAGGGCTAAAGTGACAGCATTGAAGTGTGTAATAATAATATATGCACTGGAAGTAAACTGCATAAGATAGTTCATTCAAATTCTGCAGTAAATGTATAAGTGCAGCTTGATTACAGCTGTAATTTGGTCTACAGACTACTGAATATAAGAGCAATGACAATTTATCATCTACTCCCCTTTACAAAGGGAAAAAATCAATATGGTATCATGCAGCAGGCTAACTGTGGGGGAAACTCATACAGCAGTCGCTGTACTTCCCTCCCTGAGATGCATTGACCTCAGAAGTAAATATATTTAAGTCAGAAGTGCAAGGAGTCCCCCCCCCTGCAAAATAGGTATGGGGAATAAGGCCAGCCACTGAAAAATAACCATAAAATATTATTTTATGAATCCTGTAAAGTGTCTATGTGGACACTCAGCCTCACAATACAGGAAATCACAAAGGTGATCCTAGTAAGACAATCCTTTATTATTATAACATATGTTCACTCATAAGACAGCTTATACAACAGTGGGCACAGACCCAGAGTGATGGTTATGTGTAGCATGAGGCATAGCTATTCTACATCCATTCCATTTAAGAATACCAAGACCAGTTACACCAGCTTGCCAGATAAATGAAGCAAGTACTTTCTGTTAGAGCTCATACAAGGGTGATCTTTTGCTAGAACACTATAAATAGATATATTTTTTTAATTCTGGAGACATGATTCTAATCCACATTATTTTCATATTACTTAAAGACAGAGAGAATATCTTTCCCTTTTCAATGAGCCCCTTTGGCAGTGTTTTTGAAGGTTTTATACATGTTTTTCAAGTTATCTGTCTATAATTTAAACAGAATACTTCTCAAAATGGTTTGATGACAGGATGTTATGCAGCAGTCAAGCCAAATCAAGGGTTCAAATCCTTGTATGACAGGTCTGCAAATCAGTTTTAGTGCAGAACATACACTTCTATTAGTAAGGCGAGGGGCCGAAGTCTCTTCTTAACCCCCTCTCCCTTACTAACAGAATTAGTGATAAAAAGTACGTAAATCAGCTAAAGGAGCTGTAGCAAAGATAATATAAACATAAACGCAAAAGATTTAGGAGTTTGCCAGTAGAGCACAACTGGTTCTGAACCTTGCATAACATGCAATTATACAAATCATTTTATTTTACTTGCAAATTCACAAAGTAATTCACAAGGCAACCAGACTAAATGTATATGACTGCAAGAAAAACAATAAAGATACAACAATTAAAATAATTACAATTATATCTATTCGATCACAATGATAAAATATATTTTGGAATGATATTAACAATAAAAAAAATAAATTTCTAACAATTTTAACAAATGTGACTATGAAATCACTGATAGTAGTGCATCTCCCACTACAAACAACTACAAGTCACATTCAAATCGATTCACCAATTGTATAGATGGGGAGCTAATACAGCCTAAATATAATTAGTGACTGTGCAATGACAATGTATTACAGCTACATGGAATTAAAATATATTTTAATTATCTATACTGGCTGTTCAAAAATAGAGCCTTATGGCATTCAACATTATGTGTCTGGTGTTTCACTGATGTGACTGTGTGGAAACTTCCTCACCTTCCTCACAATCGCCAACTTGTTGCCATTGCATATACTAGTGTGTTCAAGGACTGGACAGTTAAAGTCCCTCTAGGTGGCATGAATACATCATGACAGGTAATAATCAGACTGAGCAAGGATCTAGACTGCAAAGGACAGCTCACATACTTGCTATCAGAGAAACCAAATCCAAAGAGTCAGGCTCCTGAAACCAAGTCTAAGCTGGGGGCTCCACACACATACAACAAATACCTTCTGAACTTTCCATAAAAGAAGACGCTGAGTGACTAGTTCACATTCATTAGAGTAAAGCACTCTTTGGATGGAAAGACAACTGGATTAGTCAGGTTCTTCACCTCCCAGATGGCTAGATGCATAAGAGATCTTCCTTGACAGTAACTCTGCCTTCTGCCAGTAACTGTCCATCTGGTAACTGCACAATGTACATCAGGCCCTAGCCTGATATCAAAACAGCCTGTGAGCTGCTACTTATGCTCAAGTCTTTGCCCCAGTCATCTTAAAATAAAGAGCTTCATGTCAAACTATGACTCACGTGGCTTAATGTGAACCAGGTGTATATAAATGGCTAATTATGTCAGGTGAGAAATGTACAGCTGTATTATAAGCTGAAACTAGCTCAGAAAGGCTACCTGTGCTGGACATCACAAGTAGACATACAAAGCTGGAAGGGAGGTTACAGCATGTCAGTTCTTATATTCAAACTACTCAACATCAGGGAGCTATAAGTGGAGAAAATGCAAAGAAAAGTGAACAAGGTGCTGGTAAGGCCAAGAGAATGGCTTCACAATCAAGTGGTTGGAACCCAAGTGTAGGTTATTTTTGAAATGATGAAGTAATTATGTTTATTTATTTTACTTATTTATATTTGTTTACTTAGAAAACCCAACTGGGAGCAGAGCTAATTTTCAGCAGAGGCTGAAAGAGAAGAAAAGCTCAGTGAGTACAAAAAATAAAAAATGTAATCCACAGTTAACTCTGCTCTTAAGGCTGGAGTTTTATGTACTGCACTGGACAGTTCTGAGGCTGACTTCAAAAGTGCATAACTGGATAGAAATTAGTAACAGATGCACTGTTGTTTTGAAATCATTGTTGGGGTCACAGCCGTCATAGTCTTGGCATACATAAAAGAAATTTTCAAGGTGTTCTAATCTGATATGTATAAGTGAAGTAAACAAGGTGAGAAATGTTAAAAGTGATAAGTGGCATTGTAGTCTTACTGTTACAGTGAAATGTGAAACCAAGTAATATGGATCATACAATGTATTCATGTTTTAATGATTTGGCGGTTCTATAGTCTTATAATATTAGTGTGCTCAGGGTTGCAATGAAGTGGAGCATAAGAATTTAAAATCTGTCTGATCCAGTGGAGCAGAATGATAAAGCCTTGTCTGTGCCCCAGGCAAGACATGTTCATTCAATCCGCTGCAGAGGCACTGGAGGGGTCAGGCTGAGGGAGATGGGAGTAAGTGGTTGACATCTCCCCAACCTTCCTGGGGGTAGGGAGGTTGCCTACACATGCTGAAAAAGAAGCAGTAAGAGCCTGGTGTGCTCCATACAACAAGCAGTATACTGTTTGGTCAACAGGTTACACATGAGCACAAACATGCACACACCTCCTGAAGGTAGCCATTTCATGATTGCCATGGGGTGATGGAGGTTAGGGTATACTCCCTGTTAGCAGTATTATGCTGTACCAGCATCCTCAATCTCCTTACCAGCCCTGGACATGGGTCAGGTTGAGCCGTGGGGAAGCCAAGGCGGGATCGGTAGACATGGTGAATGAGGTCAGGAGCTGTTGGTAGAGGAGGAAAAAATATATAAAACCTGCTGATGTGCTTAAATTCTGCAGACAAAAGAATCACTAATCCTTGCACACTACATCTAAGGGTAATAGTTCATTTGTAATTAGAGAATATACAAATGTATTCAACACTATGTTATGCTATAATTAGTCACTGCGTCTTAAGTGGGCTAAGAAATATTAAGTGGGGAATGTAAGGTTTGAACATAAAAAAGGGTCCAACCTTTCTGGGTTATCCCAAATCTATTGTGCAAAATAGTCATTGCTGTCTAGTGCCTTGTGCATTATTTACTATACTCTTTCCACCATTATCTAATTACTTATGGAACACTGGTTTTAATTTTTGTTCTTAGATTCTCCAAGTGCACGTGACACACAGCTGTTCCTGGACCGGATTCGTTTCCATGCCAAACTGGGAAAACACCCTAACATTGTGGATATGTTGGGCTGCTGTACAGATCAACTGCCAATATACCTTATTATGGAGAATGTGTCAGAGGGTGATCTGCTCAACTTCTTGTGGACATGCCGTCGGGTACGTAAGCAACTGCTATTATATCTTGTCTCATATATAGCTACTAAGCCCTATACAGATGGAGGGAGGTTGACATAATGTTTAAGGTGTTTGCCTCAGACACACAAGGTACAGGGTTCAATTCTCACCTTTAAGGAAACTGACCAAGCTTAAAAATAGCCTGCAAGGGCAGCTAGCATAGTACTTACAGATGAACCTAAAAGATTAGTCCTCCACAGGAAAAAAACAAATCAAAAGGAAGGAATAAAAACATGAAGAAAACTGTGAACAAGACAGATAATTGGTGGTATAGTCACCATGAAGGTAGTTTGGATGTAAAAAAAAAGGTTACACAACCCACAAAGGGATTAGATACAGATATCAGTCTCTGTAAGACAAAAGAAGCAAGGAAAACAAAATATTATTGTAGGAAAAGTGGAAGACACACAGGAACTAAAAATAAATATTAATTTAACACTTGCATGTAGTCCCAGATGAGTGTGCGGTCATTTCAACCTTTTATGGGGCATGTCTCAGAAAGCTGATTTTCATTTTCATCAGAAAAGTAGCAGTTTTTAGGCCTGGTGTTGTTCAAAACAAACACAGCCATATAACTGAGCCATTTTCAGAGACGTGTGTTGGACATCAGGATGGCTGACCCCACCAAGATGGAAAAATGTTACAGAAAAGCACAACTATAAGGGAAAGGAGAGCAGGCACTGCAACAAAAAATAATCACACCTGGTAACACCAGGGAAACACACTTGTACTGAAGGAGGTATTTAGGAAAAGTAATGAAAAAAGGTTGCATTCATGAAAAAGACAGACAGAAAATGCAGAAATCCGTGTCCATTAATGCAAAAGAAGGAAGCAAAGGCAATCAGAACAAAAAGGTTCAAATGAAGGATAATACAGTATTTCATTTAAAAAGGGCGTAAAACAATGTTAGAAATTATTTATTTATTTATTTCCAGTTTGATTACCGGGAAGGTCCACTGGGCCCAGAGGACCTGTTTTCAGTGGAGGCCCTGGGAGAAAAGCTCCAAAAATACAAATTACAGAAATATCAAACATATAAATGATACATTGAGGAGAACAGTTTACACAATAAGAACATTCATTATTACAAATAGTCAAGACAAATTCATTAAGGTTTTTCTTAAGGGTTATACAATTATAAAGCTATTCGTATAGAGTAATTTCGGAAAATGAATTTTATTTGCACATAGAGAAGAGAGTAAGAAGACACTTTGCATGCACTCGTTTTAAACTATGAATCTATTTACAATATTTACACAAAGGAGTTCAGGGATAAATAGCTCTGAAGCAGAAAATCAGACCAAGGAAAAGTTAAAGTTAATACGAGGCAAAAGATGAAAAAGTGAATAAGTAAAATTACTTAATGACTGCCTTTACTCAATCCTTCAAAAAGATGAAGAAAGAAAAGGAAATCTCTGGCCATTCATAACAATTGCAAAGTGGTAATTGCTTGGATGGAATCTAAAGCACAGAACTTAAAAGGATAAACAAAATTGCATAGTGCATTAGTGACTGTACCAGGTAATAAAGAAAAAGAGGTGCTGAAGGAACTCCTAAACCTGAAGCAGAAGATGCAGTGTGCTTGTATGCAGTTTATTTCCACCTTTTAAAGAACTGCCATTATAGGCTGTAACCAATCAATATTGTGGAGATCTGTGTTTGTCTCTCACAGTGTCTGCGTGCTGGGGGAATCTTAGCAAGTCATGTAACCAGTCCACAACCCCTAGTTTACATCTGATAACTGGTAATGATTTTACTGTGCCAACCTTATTAACAGCAGCAAAACAGAAAAATAAATAACGAGCTAATGGCACCATAGTCTTTTCAGTAAATTAAGTTAAGATTGTACTAGACAAGTAGAAAAAAGTAGATTGGAGTTTCCTTCACAAGAGTGAAAGTAAGTCTGAGGAATGAGATTACCAACATCTCCATCATCATCCCCTTTTTCCCATGGGGTCAGAATGTCACTTCCACAGTGACAATCATCTTGAGCCACATTTTACACCACCAAGTGGCTAGCCCTGCTGCTGTAGTTCATTTGTACCACTCACAGCCAATTTAGAGTGTCCAATCCACCTACTGCACTTCTTTGGAATGTGGGAGGAAACTGGAGCACCCACAGGAAACCCACATGACAACAGGGAGGACATGCGGACTCCACACAGAAGGCACCCCAGAATCGAACCGGAAAACCTCTTGCTGTGAGGCGACTACGCTATTTGCTGCACCACCACGGCCACCAAGATTTTGCATCAATGATAATGAAAATGAAGTCATTCCTGAAACAAACATTGAAAGAGACAGAGATACACAAGCAAAATAAAACTGCTGAGGGCCTAAATTCTACTTTAGAAGCACAGTTGACCATTCAATATGGTTTGATAATGAGAAGGAGTTTAAGATAAATCTATTATCTTTTCACTGGGCGACCAAAGCAGGATATGTAACAGATGTAGGTACAGTCTAGCCAGATTTCAGCAAGACACAGTTATGCATAAAACATTATATGATAGTGAATCAGCAAGTTGCAAATAACATTTGATGGTATCAGAGTAAAAGGTTGTGTGATGTGTATTCATGCCAGATACATGTATTCTCATCCCAGTCCTGGCAAAGCAGTGTAGTATGAGGAAGGGTTACACCACTGAGATGCTACCCTTTCTTTTGATCCAAACTTTGCCTCATAAATGTCACTACAGCTCCTTCCCTATCTCTCTACTTTGCTACCTATATTCTCTACTCTCCTTTGACCTCTGACCTGTTAGTACAGGTTTCTGCAACTTTGACATCCTCATTAATTAGAGTATGTAACTCGGGAATACCCTTACCCATTTACAGTTGCACATTTGCACCTTCATTTCACTGCTTCTTCGTCTACAACAGAAAATTATTACATGAGATAACTTGTACCTACCATTAACCTAAATACCACTGTTTTCCCAAGCACTGTTGTATTAGGAGCACATTCAGTAAATCCTGCCACAGACTAGCCACTTTGACTTCTGTGTGGGATTCAATAATTTTATCACAAAAATGAAACAGGAATAAAAAATCTGTGTGTGTGTGTGTGTGTGTGTGTGTGTGTGTGTGTGTGTGTGTGTGTGTGTGTGCATGTGTGCGTGTGTGCGTGTGTGTATATATTATATATATATATATATATATATATATATATATATATATATATACACACACACACACACACACACATTCAACCAGGTAATCATTTCAACATTAAAAATACTCAGCAGATAATCATCTGTATTTTTAACACTCTTTTCTATGTGTGTTTGTAGCTTTTTCATCCATATATAATTGTAATTCATTGATAATTTTAATAATTGAATTTAATAACATAATCAGCCTCCAGTTCTTCAGTTTCATCATAGAAGTTTCACTGGAATGATTACATGAACTGAGACTACACAACTCCAATAATATATTCCATAACCAATTCTGGCATCCTTATTCCTCATGGACATAAAAGTGTGACCTACAGGATGAACTTTGACCCCCCAGAAGGTGAACCTAGCTTGTCTGCTAGTTTGCTAGTTAGGAACGCCCAAGTTGTTCAGTTAGGGGAATAAGCTCCTGGGTTATTTCACTGTAAAGCAGTCATGATGTGTACCACTACTGATAACTAAGTAAACTAGTCCCATATCCTTGAGAATAGTGACCTAAACATATATTTTACATTTAACTGATGTCCTTTCTGGCAACCAAAGCCCCGCCTCCACCCCAGTAGTAAGTATATATTGCTAACCTGCTATGATATTTCAAGTTTAGAAGCTTTCTTTAACTTTTTTATAGAAAATCCTTAAATTTGTCTTTTCTCACCCCAGACTAAATAGTGTTTTTCCATCATAAAAGTAATAGGGATTGAGCCATGTACAAGGGGTCTATTTTTGTACAAGGGGTCCACTCTTCTGAAACAGTGATACCCTATCCCTTATTACATGTAGTGCATAAACACTTGCAGTACCAAAGAAAAATCCCTGTACACACTGCTAGCCCTTTTTTCATTATTCTTATTCTGAAGGCCAGCCCCTTTTCATAGAAAAACTTACAGCTGAACTATTATTTTCTCTAAAAGACCAAAACACTCCTCTTCCTACTTGTTTCATCAGCAGCAGCAGCCCCTTTTTCCCATTTTCTACATGGGGTCGGGATACCGTGTTAACTGTTGCCATCTCTCTTGATTCGATGCCATACTCCTGCCTTTTTTGACACTCATGCCTGACTGCTGCAAATCTTCTTTCACACAATCTATCCACCTGTTTGCTGGATGTCCTTGTATCTTCATACCTTCTTCCTGTCTGTCCCAAATCTCCTTCACCAGATTGTCTTGTGCTTTTCTACATGTATCCAACCCCCATAATCTGTTCTCTTTGATCTTTTCTGCAATTAGAGCTACTTTGTCTTCTGCTCTTATGTCTTCATTTCTCTGTCTGCCCCACAGTCTGCATCCTACCACCCTTCTCAGGCATGTCATTTCTATCACCTCTAGCTTCCTCTTCTGCTCTGCCTTTATTGCCCAGGTTTTTGAACTGTACAGTAGTATTGGTCGTACCACTGTCTTGTACACCGTACTTTTCAGCTTCTTTGGCATTCTTGTGTCATAGACTACACCTGAGACTCTATGCCAGTTGGCTGCAGCCCCTCTGATTCTAGCTTTGAACTCTTCATTCAGATTTCCCTTCTTACTCTCCCCTCCCAGATACTTGAAGCAATTTACCTGTTCCACTATCTTCCCTTCTTTCTCATTTCTCAGTTTGTTCTGATTTCCCCAGTTTGCTGCCATTACCACTGTCTTATTTGTGCTTAGTTTCATCCCATGTGCCTTCAACTTTGCATTGCATTATCCTATCCTTTGCTGAAGTTCTTGCTCAGAATTTGCTTGTAATGCTCATCATCTGCATACAGCAACTTTGTTGATCTGTCCCCTCCGACCTGTTTGCTAATATAGTCCATCACCAGTATAAACAGCAGTGGGCTCAGAGCTGAACCCTGGTACACACCCACTCCCACTAGGAACCCCTCTGTGAGGCCGAACACTGTTTGTACTTCAGTCATTGGGTTCTTGCACATGGTCTGCACTAATTCTGCCAATGTTTCTGGGACTTTGAACCACCACAGTACTGCCCAAATCAACTTTCTTGGGACCTTGTCATATGCTTTTTCCAAGTCTAGGAATGCCCAGCTGGACTCTTTCCTCATCTCTAGCTTCTTTTCAACTATCTGTCTCACTGCAAACATCAGGTCTGTTGTGCTGCATCCTGATCTAAATCCAAACTGCTCATCTCCCATCTTACATTCTACTACTGTGCATACCCATTTATCAATCACCCTCTCCAGAATGTCCATACAATGTGCAGGAATTTGATGCCTCTGTACTCCCCACAGTTGTGGATGTCCCCTTTGTTCTTGTAAACTGACATGAGTATGCTTATTCTCCAGTCATCTGGGATACACCTTTCTCTCCACACTGCAGGAACCATTTCTCCTCTATCTCACCCAGCATCTTTATCATATCTGCTGTGACCTCATCTGTGCCTGCAGCTGTCCCTGATTTCATTTTCCTTAGTGCTATTTTTACTTCTTCTAGGGTGGGCTCCTCTTCTTCTCCTCTCATCCTAGGCTGTTTTGGTGGCAGTACCACATCTGTCGGGTTTTATTCATTCAGAAGCTGCTGGAAATACTCCTTCCATCTGCCTTTGATGTCCTGTGGACTAGTAAGCAGGTTGTTGTTGGCATCCTTTATGAAGGGTGTCTGACTATCTTCTTTATCTTTCTGTCTTTGCCTTGCAACCTGATGTAGTTTCTTTGTGCCACCTATTGAGTTACTTTCCATAAGCTGGTAGAGTGCTTCTGATGCCCTGTTCTTTGCTACTGCAACTCCTTTCTTAGCTTCTTTGTTAGCCAACCAGTATTCCTTTCTAGCCTAGTTGATCTTTTCTATCTCCCACTTTTTCCTGCACGCCTTTCTTTTGAGAACTTCCTAGACTTCTGTATTCCCCCACCAGCTTTCCTTATGTACCTTATTTCCATACCTCACTCGGCCACATATCTGTTCTGTAGCCCTAACACATGCTGTCTTGAGGTGCGGCCATTCTTCTTCACCTCCACCTATTTCCTCTTCTTCTTGTGGTGCTAGACTCCTGAGTATTTCCTTGAACTGTTGTCCTTTCTTTCCACTCAACTTCCAGGTCTTCAGCCTGGTCTATGTTGACTTTAGAGCCTTCTCTGACCACTGCTTGCAGCTGATTGTGGAAACAAGTGGTTTATGCTGTGGGTCGACAGTTTCACTGGAGATGACTTTGCAATAATTGATTCTACCCCAGTGCCCTTTCCTTATTAGGAGAAAGTCTACATGAGTTGTATGTTGGCCACTCTTGTATGTAATCTTGTGACTGTCTTTCTTTCTGAATTATGTGTTGGCTACTATCAAGCCATTTGCCAGGCAGAAGTCTAGAATGGCCTTTCCTTCTTTATTTCTGTTGCCCCAGCCATATGGACCCAGGCAATCCACATATCCTATTCTGTCTTTCCCGATACGTGCATTCAAGTCACCCATTATCAACACAAATTCATGCTGTCCTGCTTTATCTAGTAGTTCCTGCAACTGCTGTCTGAATGCACTCTTTTCCTAACTATCATGACCTTGCTGTGGGGCATAGGTTGATATTATGAATATTGCCCTATCATTACATTGGTTGGCATGAGTCTGTAGCTAGATCTGATGATATCCTTTACTGCCTTCTGAAGCCTCTCTCTCACCACAATTCCCACACCTCCCACACCATTTCTAGCCTGTCCTCCTCCTGAGTAGTAGACTCTGGATCCCATGCCAAATATATTTGCTGCATTATCCTTGCATCTTGTTTCTTGGATACATAGGATGTTTGGCTGGTAGACTGGTTTTATGTCCAGCTTGCGCTCAACAGAGCTATACCAGGTAACCCAGGCTGAGCAACTAGATACGATCCGGCAGCTTATTGACTCAGGGCTTCTAGGCTTTATGGCAGGCACACACTGGCCAATAGGGACACATACATCCTTCCCACCATTAACATAGGTCCCTGATTTAGGTTGGAGTAGGCCAGGTCCTCAACCCACTTATCACCAGTAAATACCCATGCCCATTTTGGTGACATTAGTCAACATGACCGAATAACCTAGAGCCATATTTTACACTGTCAAGTGGCTACTCCTGCCATGGCATGCAGTCTGTGATCCATGTTCTCCTATCCGAAAGATACTGTGCAGTACAGAAGATGCCCAAAGAGGTAGGTCTGTACAACTCTTCATCATATAGGGCACCATGTAGATTCTGTGCTGCTGCCCACAGCTCCATTCAATGGTGAGTGTGAGATGGAAACACTCAACATGTTTTCAGCAGTGGGAGGAATTCCACAGAGACACAGGGAGAACATGCAAACTCCAAACAGGCATTGACCGGAGGTCCTCTCAGTTTTCTAAATATAAAGGTAAACTAAGCATAAATAACTCATCTTGTTTTGTTCTACTCCTTGTTTCAGCCATTCTGTTTTTCTACCTCAACAAAGACAATTTGAAACTTATGTTTTCTCATACTACTTTCCCTGTTAACAAGCTAAATTCATTCTCATTCCATACCACCATCCTTTCAGAATTATGTACGTAATTTCACAAAAGGTGTGATCTATTGATTACATAAATTATGGTCGGTAACAACTTTGATTCATATGGCTCAACTTTCCAAAGATTCTAAATTCTCTGTCCCTCTTTTATTTTTTTATAAAGTTTGCACTTGAATAACAATGGAGCCCATTTATTAATCACAGTTTAGGTAACCCAGGATAAAAAAAATCCATTTACATCACCAAAGAAGATAACATTTTGGAGATACACTAGCTGAAAAAAAATGTTTTAGTATGAAACTGGCTGGTGAACTTTGATGATTTTTTTTTAATTGTTATTTGCATTGATGCTGTTAAGTGGATATTTTATTTGGAATTTGTGAATATGCATCTGTCCAGGTTGGAGTTTTTTTTAGAAACACCAGCTGGCCATCTTTTTTATTTCCTTGTCCCTATCCAAATACCTTCTTTATCGTATAACTTCTCCATTTCCCTTGAAGTTCACATATCATCTTAATAATACTTTGCTATCATTTCATCCGGTCTTTCCAGCTTTTTGTGCTATATATTAGTCAAAATCTCTGCAAAATTCTGTCACATTTAGTCATTATGTAAATACCTTAAAATTTATCTCGATTTATTAGATATTTATAGGTTCATAGGTATTTACTAGGCTAACGACCACAATGGCCTTTTTAAGCCTAGAAGTTCTGATACCCTTGATAAGTGTAAGCAGGGGTTTGGGAGATGAAACATTTACAAGCATTACAAGCAAGGGCCTGGGAAATGAACCATTTACAGGTTGCTTATGTCTATTAGAGACTTAGGTGCCAAACCAGGGATGAATTTCCTGTTCCCCATCCAATTGTCCATGTTGCACTTGAATTGGGTTAGGGAGGAACTCTGCTTCACATGGATGGGGAGCCTGTTCCTTAGACGGGGAGTCTCTGGGATACACACCTATCTCTGCAACAGGTCCTATTTATATCACAGGCAAGGTTTAAGTCTTTACAATGGGTAATTATGCTGCTGTTTGTTTTGTGAATATGCAGAAGGTCCATCAGAGTGGGGTCTGACAATGCCCTGTATGCCAGGCATAGATCTCCCCTCAAAAGCCTGTAGGAGACAGAATACAGGGAGAGGTCCTTGAGGCAGTCTGCATAGGACATTTTACTTATGCCCTGTATTCTTTTAGTCAGGAACCTCTGTGAACATTCCAGTTGTTGGATATGTCTGGTTAGGTACATACCAAAGAAGGAATTGTACTCAGTGAAGGTCTGATGAATGCCAAATACAGTGGAACAATGACTTCCCTGGACTTAGATGCCATACCTTTGTTTATAAGTTGTGCAACATGGAATGATTTCCTCACTGCTATAGACACATAATGGTCAAAGGCTAGATTACTATCTATGTGTGTCCCTAAATCCCTGACTACTGGGTCAACTCTAAGGGGTGTGTTGTCAATATGATAGTTACCAGGGGTGGATGACTTCCCGAAGGATATTATTATGCATTTCTTGGCATTTAGTTTTAGTCCATGGCTCTGACACCAGTTGTTTGTCTGTATCAGCCCCTCCTGGAGAACATTTATGTTAGTGTGGGATTCAATGACAGCTCCTAATTTGCAATCATCTGCAAATTTAGTGAGCCAGAGACCACTGACATTCTCCTTGACTTCAGAGAAGTAAATGTCAAAAAGGAGTTGTCCAAGAACTGACCCCTGAGGGACTCCACTTGTGACTGGCCTCTTTGTAGAGGTGGAATCCCCAATTCTAACTTCCTGGGTCCTGTCTGTGAGCCAGGTGGCGATACACTGGGTGACATACAAATTTGTACCTAACCTCTAGAATTTGAGTTAAACTTATCTCACACATGCTCTCCCTCACTGATGATTTGTTTAAGCTTTGCTATTAGAGTTACCTGTTTTTACTTGGAGGCCTGTGGTTAGATGATCCACAAACACATTAAAGTACATAACGATACATTAAACCAATGCTGCTGCCACATATAAAACAATATGTATGTCTAATGATCTCTATACCATCATTCCTACATCTACCCACTTCTGCCCTTACCAAATGCCCATGGGTTATAGAGATGCTGAATAGTAACAGCAATCATGCAAGACCTGGGCAGTTCCCTGGTGTCAAGGGCAAAACTCCCGTACTCTGCAAAAATGTTATTCTGGGTTTCCTAGGCAAATGGGCCATGAGTCCAGTGGGATACAAAACCTAAATAAAATATTACCCAACAAATAAAGTATGAAGGCTAGTCAAGATAAAACAGTATCCAAACAACAGAAAGAGCAGCGCAGTTTCCAATGAAAACAAATCCAGAAAAGCATTACTGGTATCAGAAAATATCAATTTCCAGTAGTGCACATACTCCTCTTTAGGTTGCCAGTGTTCTTACATAAAAATCAAAAATGAAAGGCAAGAAACAAATATCATAATAGGATACAGTGCAGGGGCCTAGGGTTCTCATATCAAAAGATACAAAGGTAGACAAACAAAAAAAGAACTTAGAGATGAGAAACGGGTAGACAAAAAGATGAAGAATGAGATGTGTGATATTGGAATATACAAATTCAGAGTGTCTTCAGCAAGAAAAAGGAAACTGGCTGACTCCAGGGAACATAGATTATACTGGTGACTGTGACATATAGCAGGCATGGTCAATGGAATGTGTGTGTGTGCTTTATATATATATATATATATATATATATATATATATATGTGTGTGTGTGTGTGTGTGTGTGTGTGTGTGTGTGTATGTATGTATAGAACAAAAGAACAAAAATTCGTTATATCAACTAATATTCTGTTGCTCAACACATTTAGTCAAAAACTAGAAAAATGTATCAAAACAAGTCTTTCTGCCAGGGGAACAAGCCCCACCTGCACCCCACTTGTGGTGGTGTCTTCCTGGTCAATTCCTACAACTTAAATATATTGAAACACCACTACAGTGGGGAAAATAAAAACATCCTTGACTACACTGTTGACCTGTCTTGCACAGAACTGCTACTACTAAAGAAATTAAATGGGAATCAACCTTAGCAGTGTAAGGAAAATAGTTTCTATGCTGTATCAGTGAAGCAGTCAACCAAGTAATAAATATATATCAAACAGATAATCTAGTACTGTCTAGTGCAGTACTGGAGCATTTGTTTTAGATGCAGTGACAGTGTAGAGATGAAGCAAGAAAAGTACAGCTCTGACCAGCTAGAATGTATAGAGTTGTACACCCACAGTTGAGCTCTGGTGATCCATCCAAAATGACTATGAGAAGAGGAAGAAGAACCACTTTTGCTTATTAAAAATTCCCCTACTAAACATGCAGAGCTAATTATACTACAGCAGTGCTGGGAAGGCTTATAGCTTAAAAATTGGTAGAAACAATTGCAAGACAAATATCAGGAGCCTGTTATTTTCTTATTCAAAGTCTTCATTGGTCTGTCCTTCAGAGCAAATAAGTGCAGTACATCCAACATGATTTATCCATCTCTCTGATAGCGTCAGTTCTTTGGGCTACTATAGAATGAATTGAAACAGAATGCCCTTTTAATACTGCTACATATTTAGGTCAACAGCATGTAGATACAGGGCAGGTAAAGTGTAGACACTGACATGAAAGAAAACGTAACAGGCCACCAAGCTGGCCTAGTAAACAGCACTACATTTTCACCTGAGACACAAAACACCTAGGGTTAGGACTCAAACTGTGGCACTTGACAAAACCTATGTTTAACAAACACTTGACATTTAATAGAGGCTTTTACTGCTTAAGGAAACATCCAGAGCAGCTGTTGGTACTGTATGTAACTTTATTAAAGGGGAACTCGGGTGTATCAATGTCTGAAACTCTTCAAGGTGGCAAGTAGATGGTAAGTATCACTGTAGGCCTTGACTTCTTATCACAACAAAAGAAATGGATGATGTTTTCCTATAAGACAGGACAAAGACTATCCTGATCACACACTGCTTAATGACCTTGGATCTAGTATAGACATAACAGGACTTAACAATGGACCTTACAAATGGTCAACAGTGCATATTCTATAGAACTGGATGCCTCTGATTCTGGGATATGTCATCAAAATCTTTATCAACAAAAACAGTGGCACCTGTTACAGTTGCAGAAGGTGGAGAATAATGCTGGCAATAGGAGCTGGAATAGCTTCAGATGTCCAGTCAAAACTAGATGGAAGTAGGATTTTTAAGAAGGCTTCATACTAATCAACAGCTTAATTTCAGCTCTCCCACTGTGGAAACAGAAAATGAGAAATAACACACAGTGGAATTGTTATTTTGGGTAAAATTCAGTTACTGGCTAGTAACTATACTTTCTTGGTGCCAGCAAGCAAGAAATTTAGAGAACCTGAAAGAAAATCAACCAGAAATGCATTTAATAGAATGTGTACAATTTGTTTTATTTGCAGATAGGCAGTGCACTTTTTCTTAAGGCAAAAAGTTAATGTTTTCTGGAAGCATATGAGCTGTTTTTATCTCTGAGGGAAAAATAAGAAAACAACAGATAAAAATCAGTGTAAGTGGGAACACAGGATGTAACGTGCTTTAGCATGTGTAACCTTAATTTTAGGTTAGGTAATGCATGAGGGTGCAGCTGTGAATTTGGGTCAATTGTTACTATCTGGTGGGTTAAACTTCAAGATATACATAGTTCTGTGTGCTTGTTCTAAGTTAACAGGGGATGGTGGAGGTGTTCTGAAACTGCTTTAGTTTTTTTTTGTTTGTTTTAGAGTTTTCATTAAAACAAGAAGTCTTGAAAATGTGACATAGGTTCAAATGGAGATGGGAAACAAATGTATAAAAAATCAACCTGCCAAACATTAGTGTGTGCATGTAAGACCATAGTTGGAAACACACATTAAAAAACTCATGTTTATTAGGTGGTAACAACAGCTTTTTATCATAATGGCTACACTATCCATACTATCCTTTAATATAAATGACCTTACATGTATAGACAAAAAGGAAGGAATATTTAATTATTTTAAGAAATGCAGATTGCAAATAACAATGCTGCAGTTGATGCATTTGGAAAAAAATGAGTATGTGAATTTGACAAGGAAAGGATTTCAGGATAGATATTCATCAGACTATAAGGGAAAAAGGAAAGGGGAAGAAATTATATTGATTGCTAGATGGGCTCCAATAGTGATAGATGAGGAAGAAAAAGATAATAATTATAGATTTGCGGTAATAAGCATCTATTGCCATGAGAGGAGGATTACACTGTATGTATTTATTTTCCACCAAAATCTGTCATTATGGAGCTTAAGAATTTTTTAGGACAAATAACCAGCTTTCAGCAGGAAATATTACTTATAATTGGAAACTGGAACCTGATCTGCAACAGATTTTTCCTAGAAGGGAAAATATAAGAAAAGGGGGTAGATTTCTGAAGAAATTTATGACAATATTTGGTATGGAAGATGTGAATTCAGTAGTAGGAACTCAGACGAAATTGACATATTATTCCCCAAGGTACAATAACTTGGCTGGACTGGATAGAAATCATATTTCATAGGAACATGTGAATTTAACTGAAAGTCTTAACACACATCCACTAACTATTTCAAATGATGTACCAATAAAAACTAAGATAAAAATGCAGGATAATGAATTAAAAAGGAAAACTGGCACTTTCCCACCTACCTGTTAAAAACAGAGGAATTTAAGGAGTGGCCTTAAAGTAGAAATTATCAAAAGTTATTAGAGAAGGCAGAAATTTCTTCAGAAATGATAGCTAGTGAGTGTGATAAAATGAAAATAGAGTTTAAAAATAGGGTAGAAATATAAGAGAAAAAGATATGGTTAAAAAGTAATAAGAATTTTACATCTATATCTTGTTTCATAATGTAGCTCAGCCTGTAACCTTTATCTATTAATTCTTTAAAATTTTCCATGGTTTTGTGATATTCCTTTTCTTCTGCTATTTTAAAAACTGTTTTGTCCGACAGATAGTCCATACACATTTTAAAATATTGTGTATGATGGAGGACCACAGTCTTCTGACCTTTGTCCGATGGCTTAATGACTATATCCCATCTTTTACTTTAATTTAGCAATGCCTTCCATTCGCTTTTAGTTAAGTTATACTGCACTTTATTTTTTCTGCATAAAATTCCTGCAGTCTAACCCCTAAGGCATACTTAACCATCACTGAAAAGAAGGAATAAACTTGCTTTTATATGGTACATCTGACGTATCTAGTAAAAAATAAGCATTTATATTATCTTCAGATTCAAAACAAGAATTACAGGAGAAAAACATATCACAGTCATTGTCTTCACTTTCAAATGTATTAGACATAGTCTCCTCGCATACTTCTTAAATTCAAAAAAATCTAATAAGTATAATTTTCTAAAAAGCTGAAACAATTCTATTTGTAAAACATGCTTTTTAGGAAGGGCCATTGGTCCACGTTGCAAAACTGAAAGCACAACATCAGAAAGACAAATGTCTGACAAATTTACAATTAAATTGTTGAAATCCTTCACAGCAGTTTGCTTAATTAAACAACAAACATATTCTAAGTCAATATTTGGTTTTCTTACTGTTATATTTAGAAAACTGTCCATCTTTATTTCCCTCGTAGCATGTTCTCTTTGTTGTATTCCCCATTCTTATATTCTCTGTACCTTCCTGAACTACAAAAATTATCCCTCCAATAATTCAGTTGTCTGGGTTGTGGGAATGGATGGTAGCCATTCTCTTCACCTTCCGATTCACCTGTAGTTTGTTGCTTCAATTTTATTAATCTTTCCTTTTATAACATCACCCAAAACTTCTTCCAGTTTATCATTAAGAGAAAAAAGCAGTCACTCAAAATGAGTAGCACCAAGCTGGCCAGATAGAGTAGAGCAAGATGAAGTAATTTCCTCCTTAAGCTTATGCTGTTTAACTGCATCTCTCTCTATTAGAATTTGAAACCACTCTTTCACACACCTGTGTGCTGCAGCAATACATCTGGCTTCAAATTGTGCGTCAATAGTGTCAGAGTTATCAAAAGGAGTGGTAGGGCTTTTATCAAATCTTAAGCCTCGTGGCATAATGTCTAAGTCTAAATATCTTTTTAAGCCCAAAATGTTGTAATACAAAACATTCTCTTTCATCAGTAACCTTTCTAATAAATCAAATTTACCATGAACATCCGGTAAAATATTAGCTTATTCAACTCTGTCCACTTCTTGAAATGGATCACTCACTCTTTTGTTTCTGCCTTTTTCCAGTAATCTTTCCCAGGACCTTACAGACTCCATGCTCGTAGCTACCAAAGTGCCCTCCATGGAGCGGTCCCTAGTTGGTAAACCAGACTGCTGGATACTTCTCTGTGTAGAATCCAACAATTCATCACGAAAAATGCTTGGCAGTTGTAAAGATGGATCACTGGCCATTTATTCACACTTCAATAAAGCACCAAAAACACAATAAAATGAACCACTTGGTCAGTTGGACAAACTGCACACAGCAAAAATAATTTTGTAAGTTTTAAAATACTTTTTAGTGCCTCACCAAACACAGACTTCCTGGAGTCAATACAAAATGAAAAGAAAACACAGTTCTAAAATATACAAATCAATTAAAATAATCAACTTATTAACAAATCAAAACTCTTCAATTTACAATAAGGCTTTCCAATTACACTCCTTATTTAAACCCTTGGGAGTCACTCTATCAAATTTAAGAATAAAATTGTTTCTTTAAAAAGTAATTTCTTCTTCAAAGCAACAGCATCCCTTTCAAAAAGCTATTCTAAAATACATGCTTTCAAATCAGAAAACACTCCCTCATGAACCAAATTAAAATGCATAGCAACTGGATTATTATAATGTTTTTATGTCTCTAATATTCTCCTGCAGTCTCACCTTAAAAATTATTTTAGTTTCTCCTGTATAAAAGAGACTGCATGAGCAGGAAAGCAGATATACTACCCCTTTTGTAGTACAAGTGTGAGATGCTGAGGTGCAAAATTTAACCCCATTAATTTTTTCAAAAAAAATCTCACCACATATTTACATATAGAGCACTTTCCACATGGGCTTGCCCCACATATATCCAGTATTCTGTCTAAAATAGAGTCCTTTATTTTCTTTGCCAATGGTTCCAAATATTATGCAAATATCAAAGGGGAAAGAGGACACCCCTGCTTGGTTCCTCTGCTCAAACAGAAATTATCAGAGAGGAAACCACCATCTTTAATTTTCACCTCCGATCCCTTATATATCCTCTTAATCAACCTTCCATTGCCTTGCTCATAAAATCACAGCTTACTCTCCCAAATGTTTTCTCTCCATCAAGCCCACCAATAACAGTGGTCTTTTCTTACATTCTGCTTCCCCCTTTATCAGTTCTTTCCCTCCTAGCTTCCAAACTTCCACAGGAGTGCTATCTATTCCTGGAGACTTTCCTGTAGGTTGGTTATATATTACCATTTTTATCTCATCTCCTTTTATCCTAACTGTTAGTAATTTAGCCTAATCTACCTCTAACCTTCACATATTTAATTCTTTCAAATCTTCTTTAAAATAGAAGGTAGTTCTTTAGCTAAATTCCAAATTCTATTGCCTACCTAAAATCCATAAAAGTCTAGTCTCCCCCCAGACCGTCCAATAGTAGCAGCTAAAAAATATTTTTACATGGTATAGGAAAAATGCTTCATTCATATTTACTAAAATATGTGGTAAAGTTAGAATGTTATGTTAAAAATTCTTTTGATTTTTTAGAGAAAGTTAGGACTATGAAATGTGAAGAAAATTATTTTTGGATTGTTATTCATGCTAAAAGCTTTTATACTAGTATTTCACATACAGTAGGCTTAAAAGCTTTAAGATTTTTTTTCTTGGTGTAAGTCCAGTAAGCAACTATGTTATTGAGTTATTATATTTTAGTTTAACTAGTAATTTATTTTGAGTTTAATCAGTATATTTATCATTAGTTGCAGGGGACGGCTATAGGTGCCTCCTTTGCCCCTATGTATGCTAATTTAGTTATGGGTTTATTTAAAGTTGATTTTTTGTATAGGATGTGTTTTTTAGAAAATTTGTAGTTTCATATTATAGATTTATTGATGATTTGATTTTTTTATGTGGGGGGGTGTCGATTTAGTTGAGTTTTTTGTAAAATATCTTCAAGTTAATCACTTTGGCCTGCAATTTGATGGTTTACAAATAGGGAAAGTTGTAACTTTCCTGGATTTGGAGTTGGATATCACTGATAATAAGGTTAACATTAAATCCATAGGAAGTTAGATGATGGAGTACATTTCCTTGACAGTAAAAGTTGTCATCCTTCGCATGTGTTAAATACTTTAGCATATAATGAATTAAGGGTCAGTAGGTTATGTAGTAGTCCTGAAGTATTACAAGATGAAATAACATGTACATGTATTGTTTTTAAACAAAGACGCTATAGTGAAGAATTAATTATACAGTCTTTATAGAAGTTATTCGAACCACAATGGGATAAATGTCATATGGGTGGTAGAAATGATAATTTTAAGGTAAATGAATTAGTAAGTAGAGGAGACAGAAACATTTACTTTGTTACTGGTTTTAATATTTTTAGCTTAGTAGTAAATATTATTAAATATTACTTAACTTTTCTGTTTAAAGGAAAAAACAGTGTTAAAAATCTGTATAAACTCCCCCTAATATCATATAAAAGGGGTAGAAACATGGTGGTACATAATTAATTTGTCCCTCAAAGGTAAATTTTAGATAGAAGACTGGATATATGTGGGACAAGTCCATGTGGAAAGTGCTCTATATGTAAATATGTGGTGAGATTTTTTGAAAAAATAATGGGGTTAAATTTTGCCTCTCAGTATCTCACACTTGTACTACAAATGGGGTAGTATATGCACTTTCCTGCTCATGCAGTCTCTTTTATATAGGAGAAAATAAAGAATTTTAAGGTGAGACTGCAGGAGCATATTAGAGACATAAAAAACAAAAAAAAAATGATAATCCAGTTGCTATGCATTTTAATTTGGTTGATGGGGGAGTATTTTCTGATTTGAAAGCATGTATTTTAGAACAGGTTTTTGAAAGGGATGCTGTTGCTTTAAAGAACAAATTACTTTTTAAAGAGACAATTTTTATTCTTAAATTTGAAACACTGACTCCCAAGGGTTTAAATAAGGAGTGTAATTGGAAAGCCGTATTGTAAATTGAAGAGTTTTCATTTGTTAATAAGTTGATTATATTAATTGATTTATATATTTAAGAACTGTGTTTTCTTTTTATTTTGTATTGACTCCAGGAAGGCTGTGTTTGCCGAGGAGCTAGTGGCTATTTATTTGTGTTAATTAAAACTTACAAAATTATTTTTGCTGTGTGCAGTTTGTTCTACTGGCCAAGTGGTTCATTTTATCGTGTTTTTGGTGGTTTATTGAGGGATGTCCTCTTTCCCCTTTAATATTTGCATAATATTTGGAACCATTGGCAAAGAAAATAAAGGACTCGGAAATTCAAGGATATAATTAGTATGGTACTCAAAGAAAGCTGGCTTTATTTACAGATGATTTTATTTTATACCTGAAACCAGAAAGGGACATTTCAGTGTTGTGGAACATTTCAAGTCTTTTCAGGATACAAAATTAAAGAAGATAAAACAAAGGCAATAGCTGTAAACTGTTTAGCCACATATGAACTGGTTCAGCAAAGCTCATATTTAAGGGGACATAATAAAATGAGGTACTTAGAAGTATGGATTAAAAACGATTCTATTATGGCAGCTAGAGATGTGTGGGAGGAGACTAAACAAAAGATAATACAAAAGATGAGAAACCAGAAGCTCTGTTTTATGGATATGTATATGGATAGCAAGATACAAGAAGTCAAAGTGTTTTTATTCACTTTAGTTTAATACACAGGTTAGGCATATTTTTATCAACCAGAGAAGTTGTGGATAGCAATTATTTTATTTTTTATTTTTTATTTTACATTTGTTGACCAGGATAGTCTGACTGGATGCATGTTCATTTTCAGCAGAGGCCCGGGGAGAAAAGCTCCAAGGGTAAGCATATACAGCATTACATATTACAAACAGACTATTTACAGTGATTACATAAGTAAGCAAGTTAAACAAGTTCCACAGGTTAGAGTTAATCCCGAACGTACATCAGGATTAAATTAAATTACACAGTAAGCTGGTTAACAGATTTTTACACTCAATGTAAATTAATAAAGAGCTGAAGGATTTTATCTGGGAGGGGAAAATGGGAAGAGTCAAGTGGGATAAGCGGATTCTTCCAATAGAACAAGTTGGTTTGGGACTACCTGATATGAAGGGGTATTTTACAGCTACACAGTTAAGGCTTCTACATAGAGCTCAAGCAGAAAGCTATAACTCAAAGTGGAAAAAGATGGTCAGGAAATGGGGTGAAGTTCAAGAAACAAGGAGAGACTGGGATTTTGGTTGCAGATCCTTAAGGAGAATAACAATAACCATACAGAATATTATGTTCATAAAGTAGCAGAAAGAACTAAGCCAACACGGGGATGGGGAAAGGAGAGTCTGCTGATAGAGATGACTGCAAGTAGGGATACAGAGAATAGACAAAAGGGAGCTGGAATTTACTGCAGAAAACTGGCAAAGGAACCAAGGTATTGGGAGCAAATAATTAAAGAGGGAAGGGTAATAGAATGGGCATAGGCAAATAATTTATTTGGACTACAGGCAGGCAATTACCTTCCCTATCAAGGCTTGATATCAGAGTACAGGCATAGAGAAAGAAATATGTGGGTCCTAAACAAAAGATCAGCACTTCTATAGTTTTCGTAGAACCTAGAATAGCTGCTGTTATAAAAGAGATAATTAGTACAGCATATAAAATATTGCATAATAACTATAAGAATCAGTCAGAAGAGGTTAGAAAATATTGGGAAGAGAGATTGGATAAGCAATTCACAAAGAAACAATGGGAGGATATATGTATGTCTCCCAAATATGCAACAAAGTCTAGAAGATTTAGGATCTTTGCTTGGAAGTGTTTACATAAGTATTTTTATACTCCAAGTAGATGCCAAATAATTTTTTCTTAGGTAGATAGCAAATGTTGGAGATGATGAGCAAGAAAGAGCTAATTGGGAACATACTTTGGGAGTGTAATAAGCTGGCTAACTTTAAAAATTCCCTGCAGACAACACTATCAGAAATGCTGGGTGAGCAAATTGATATAACTAAGGAAATGATTTTTTGAGCTATGATACAGAATCAAATTTGCCTGGACATAGTAGGCCCTTGCTGAGTCTAATTATGGGGGCTGACAAAAAAGCAATTACTAGAAAATGGAAATCAAAGTCTAAACCAACTGTAATAGAAGTAGTGAGTATAGTAACAGAGATAAAACAACTAGAAATAGAATCTTTAGAAAAGGGTAGGAGCAAATTATAGAAAAATGGGAATTGTGGAAAAATACATGCAGAACAATGCTTTGGGGGAGGAATGAGATTTAAAAGAAGGTAGGATTTGAATGAGCTGTTTAATGTTTTACTGGCAATGACTGGATACATTGTAAGTGATGTATAATGTCTGCAAATGAGAATATGTCAATCTGCTT
Source organism: Protopterus annectens (assembly GCF_019279795.1). Lineage (NCBI taxonomy): Eukaryota > Metazoa > Chordata > Ceratodontiformes > Protopteridae > Protopterus > Protopterus annectens. The sequence goes on from NC_056741.1 coordinate 380,986,887, forward strand.
TGTTTTTATTTAAATAAGTGTATGATTACCTATGTCATAAGTGATAATTTAATAAAGCTGCTTCTTTTTTTTGTAAAGAAAATAATGATACTATGTACATATTTAGAAGTCAAAATCAAGAGTTACAACAAAGAACCACAGTAGCAAAGATAAGATCCGAGCGAAAAGCATAGAAAGGTAGTTTTAATAGATTGTATGATAGATTATAGATGTGAACCTCTCCCTTAAATAGATGGATAAATCTCCACCATAACTGTCTGCATGGTAAATGTGAAATGATACCATTTCCCCAAGTATCTGTATCAATTGTGATTTTGATTCCCACAGCCCCCCTTTGCCAGTTGGGTGACCCTGAACAAGTCATTTATCTAAACACTGCTTTAGGGCTCTGCCTGAAATGAGTCTATGTGGACACATGTTCTGCAAACTACATACATACGTGTGTGTGTGTGTGTGTGTGTGTGTGTGTGTGTGTGTGTGTGTGTGTGTGTGTGTGTGTGTGTGTGTGTGACATAATACGAGTTCTGAAAGACTGAATCACAAACAATTAAATCTAGTATATCTGACAATCAAACCTTCAAATGACTAAAATATTGAAACATAACAGACTGCAAAAGGAAAACAAATAGTTACCTCCTGGGATCCATTACCCCTGCCACTAATTTCAAACATAATTCATCTGAATGGTGGTATTGTTATAGGAAGGGTTTTTTATAAGGTAAGGTATAAGGTTGGGGATAGGGGCAGGGATGGGTTTATTAATAAGGTGAAGTGTGGGGGCTCCCCATCTCCACCTTGCTAATATGTGCTAACCCTAACCTCACCCCTGTTTCTAACCTCAACCCTATACTTACCTTCCCATAACACTTCCACTTCACAAGGCAACCACTCAACATATACAATAACATATAGACAGACACAAGAAAGACTCAAAACATTATGTCTATCCCCTAAACCCTAGAACATTCTTGCAAAAACTCCTATCTTCTAACCCCTTATCTAGCCCTTATTCTAACACATATATACACGTACACACACACACACACACACACACACACACACACACACACACACACACACACACACACACACACACACACACACGCGCGCAGACACAAACCCATGCACACGCACACAAACCCCTACCCCAATGCCAAAATCTGAAAGGGAATATTTTGTGCCTTACAGGTGCCTCAGAAAAGACCTATGCATGGTGTTCTGAGCAATCAGGGAACCAGTAGTCCAGTATCTCATATACTTTCGCAAATCAAACAGTCCTACAAATACTAGAACAAGGGATCTAAACCTGCTTGAAGAGATCAATAAAACAAGGCGGAGAGACAGATTCACCTCTGTAGGAGACCCCCATAGATAAAGCAGTATGGCACACTATCTCCTGTCAAACAGGACCTGTATAAATTGGATGGGTATTCATAAATTCACCCTGTGCTTGACTGGCCTAGCCCTCCTTGAGAGGGGATGTACCGTCTAAGGTGGGAACTGGTAATGATCAGAAAATTCAGTAGCTTTAAACATCCTGAGATTCCTATGATATTGTACAGTTTCAGCTAAACTCCTATGAGAATACTCTGATATACTTAATTTGATAGTGTCTGCCAAACTGGCAAACAGCAGTGCTCAACAGCCCATTATATGATGCAATAGTGTCATGGCATACTTCCAACATATAGGTCACAAGACACTGGAGAGTCTGTCAAACCCCTGATGTGGATGCTGTGGGAAAAGTTAAGTGCAGGAATCGCACAAACTGTATGATGATAATAAAACAAACCCAGAGACATGATTAATGTTAGTTGAAACAGGAAGGTAAAACAAAAGAATGATTTTTCTTCTCTTTTTCAGGATGTCATGGCCATGGACAAGATACCCTTTGATATCACAGAGAAGCAAATATTCAGTGTGGCCATTCAAGTGGTAAATGGTTTGGTAAGTGCTGTCTATATTTCCTTTTTAGAAATGAAACACAAAGCATGAGGTAGAGATTATTATTAGCAAATGTGTCTTTGTTGTGTCTTTCGGCTTTTCCCAGTTAGGGGTCACCACAGTGGAACTCCCGTCCGCTAATGATTGGCAGTAGATTTTTATGTGCTGAGTTGCTGGCCCTGATGCACAACCTTCAATGAAGGTACGCCCATTCATGCATGTCTCCACACAGAAGAAGCTCTAGCTGAGAATCGAACAGGACAACATCTTACTGTGAGGCGACAACGCTACCGCAGCACCACCATCACAGTCTTATTAGCAAATGTATCTACACCTGTCAAAATAAACTGAGAAAGGAGTCGAGCTAAATTGAGAAATACTGAACAATAGCATTCATTTGAACCACTGTACAAGTACTGTGACTGCAGTATTTTGAAAGGTCAGTTGTGAATTTTGAAAGGAGACTGTTTGATACACCGTGTGTTCTGTTTAAAAGAAGTCACAATATGAAGATGCAGGCTACTACATACTACTATTACTGTAGCAAGGAATTATAATAGCTATTACCAAAGGGTAATGTTAAGGAAGGAGACATCAATGTGCATAGCACAGTCAGGCAGACATATCTTTAACTATTCTAATTTGTCAGAAAACATTTTAATAGGTAATTTATCAGTTCTGTGTGAGCTAAAGTGGTGCAGCAATTTACTTAGATGCTTCACAACACTTTATCCTTGAGTATGATTCTCAGCTGAGGAGCCAGTTGTGCTCAATCTGCATGGCATTCATGTGACAACATGTTTTGTCAAGGGATACAATTTCCATTGAAACCCCAAAGATGTTCTAGAAGTGCATTGCTAATCCTCTAAATTTCAAAAGGTGTGCAGGTAATGTAAAAGGTTTACGTATGCCATACCATAGCCTAATTCCTTGCTCAGGATGAGCTCCTGTAACATGTAAGAACTGAGTGCAGGAATAGTTTCCATCTCCATCTCAGTGAGGAAACAGACAATAAAGTAGCCCAACATACATTACTTGTGAAACACCATTTATTTGTCTTAAATTCTACATTGGTAAAACTGTAAGGAAGGTGAGAACAACAGTCATAAGACAATTAAATTATATCAAGAACAAGGGGCTGAATAAATAAACTGCTACCCCTACGTACATGGAAGGGGCAGATGTAGCTTTGTTTTCAGGCACTAGAAAAATTGTCTATTAAATGGAAATGGAGCAGGGTTAATTATAAGTTAATATTTCTTTAATGGTAGTTGCATTTTGCTACCTTATAATATATTGAGATTGAATGATACAACTTCTAGTGTGCACTTTGTAAAGAAAGGAAAAAAATATTAGCATTTAATGCTATCAAACTGAAGTTAAATATGCAGTAATGATTTTAATGTTTCAGAAGATATGATTCCCTTAAGAAAGCAGATGCCACAGTGCATGTAAAATTATCATTATTGTGCAAAAATGGGATGACTCAGTCTTGGTACTAAAAATTTGTTTTACTTTTGTACATATATAAATGGGAAAAAGTAATCTTGATGGATTAGCTAATGGTTTGTTGTTTTAATACAGAGCTCTCTTGCATTAATCAAAGTGTCACTTTTAGCTTTTAACCCATCTGCCAGTTCAGTGTGCACACAGTGGAATACCTTACATTTATTTTTGAAAACAAAACAAAACCTACACTGGAAAAATATATATACTGGTAATAACTACTATGGTATTTCATTTGTAATACTGCCAAAACTATTTAGAGCATCTAATGACACCTCCCACTATTTTATCCCCTGTGATTTATCAGCCAGAAACACTTATACGTAAATGCTTCTAGATGTCATTTTCTTTTATATCAAATGTCTTCTTTTCTTGTACTTTATGGTAAAGCTTTCCCTAATCTTAATTAGCGTACTTCATTAAGTAATTTTAAGTCAATATTAAATAATGACAATGGTCCCAGTTTACTATTTTCAGTCTTCCTAACTTCGTTCCACAAAATATTTTACTTAATATGTAAAACAACCCCATTCCAGATCTTATTCAGCATAAGTAGCATTATTAGTAACTCTCCATCATTTGTTTATAAAAACAAAAAAGGTAAAGCATTCATCCTTACTGTACTGTTACTGCTTTATGTACTTTTGTAATTTCCTCCAAAGATTACATGTCATTCACACAATAAGATATACAAGTGTTGTAGCAAACAAATTTGTAAACCAATGATATGGGCAGCAGCTATCCTTAAATGTGACAAAATAAAACCAATCAACTTCTTTCAAATTTACAAAATAAACATAATGAAGTGCAAACTCCGTCTGACTGTTACAGTATCCAGGTTTCTGAAGCTGCATGAAGAAGTAACTGCATGGAAAAAGAGTGAGGCTCTCTGGTAGTACTCCTTAATGAACTGTATGTGACATTCTCAGCAATGCAGCTTTGAACAAGTTTGTGTTGCATCCTTCCTGCTCGGTTAACAACTTTCCACTTGTGAGTAATTAGTGATCTTTTCCAAAATAATGCAGCCACCATTGACCATGCAGTCTGTCTCCTTTAATGACAATATGAGTTTTTCCTCCTATTTGCTAAGGCTTGCCTTTAATGTGCACAGGAATTTGCATAATGTCGTCAGAGCTGCTGCCTGCAGTGTCAGTAGGTCAAGACAGGGAAGAACAAGCCATGAATGTCCATGGCAGGTGAAGACTGAATTTCATTCACTTTCAGTTGAATACGTTCACCAAAACTGCCCTATTATTACAATTCTTAACTATTCAAATCACTTTCCCCATTTTAATCCTAATTCTCAGATATGATCTTGTGCCAAAAATGCTTCATGAAGAAAGAAATACTGTTTTAACCTAGTTAATCACAGACCCTTTATTTTACCCAACAAAAGTATCCAGCAATTATGATAGCCTAGTATCAGGACTGCCTAACCACATAGCACAGTTATCCATAAACCAGACATCTAAAATTCAGTTCCTTCCTACCACAGGCAGGCCCCCTGTCTGAGTTACGCTGATTCAGATAAAATATAAATTGAACATTTTTACCTCCACGATAAAGATTAAGGGGGACAGGAGTATACCTGATGAGTGCTCTGAAATTTCAAAAGGTGTTGAACATCACCCATTTATAATCACCTAGGCCAACAATATGTGGTAAAGTAGCTTGCAAAATGAAGTGAAGGGTCCCCAACATACCTCTCAACTGTACAGGTTTTTGCAGAATGTCCAGATGTTTGCCTCATATTTTTGGTTTGCTTCTCATACAATTGTGATTTTCTGGCAAATGGTTGGCAAATTATTGAGGGTTGAAGTCATAAAATAATGACAGATATTTGAGTTTCAGATTTCATACCCTTCAGAAAATTCATGCTAACGTAAAACCTGTTATGATATCAATTTTCCAAGTTTGTAAGTGAGATACTTAAAAAGTGTGCCTATTTTTGGTCCTTTGTTCCCCCCATTTTTGATGGCTTAGTTTGTCCAGATTTCTTGCTCTAAGAGGTTGAGAGGTATTGGTCCCTGATCCATAACTATCTAAGACATCCCAGAGAAAATCAAATGTTTTGTTGAAGTCTATTAGCAACACAGCCTGTGGTGGGCTTTCATTACTAAATAAGATTTTCATTTCATGAAATAAACACAGCAAGGATGCACTTCCCTGCTGTCCCTCACTGAAACCCTGCAGAGAGTGCAGCGCTATTTCTGGAACTGCTTTCTTTAACCATACTACTAGAATTTTTGCCAAAAAAAGATTAGTCTAAAGTTAATAGAGTAGCTAGTATCTCTAGCAGCCTTGAGGAAAGAAACTAATTACTCCATCATCATACATTCATTGCCTAGGACCAGCAATAATGACCCCCAATTCCTTTTTATACTATTTATAAAAATCAGTGGGCAGACCATCAGGCTCTGGGACTATCCACATCACAGGAAGTTCCATAAAAATCTCTCTGATGGAGAGAGGTTCATTCACCATGGTTAGTTCAACTTCTGCAATTTGCGAATGAGACTTTCTTGCTCCCTGGAACTCTATATGTAAAAGTATACATTGTTACAATAATTTCACATAGCCATACTTAGATCTGAAGGAACATAGTAACATTTTCCTGTGGATCCCTTAGTACAGTAATTATCTGTTCACTCTGCCAGTCTTTTAGTTTTTGTGCCACTAACTTTGGGTATTTCAGTTGTTTGACCTAGAAAAGTTCATTGAACCTCCCCTCACCACAGTTATTTATCCTCCGGTGTATGTATAGCTCTACATTCCCCTCTTTAGATTTATAGCTGTCAAATAAATAACTCTATCCATGTCTCTACTCTATTTTTATTCCTAGTCTCCACCTAGTGACCTCCTTTTCTAAGAGAGCAGCCCTCTAAAGGACAGGTTTGTTCTGTAATTTATCTGTACGGCCTTGTCCTTTACTAGACATTTCAAATTTTTCCACCAAGCAGGGATTGTCTTGACTGGTTTTGTCTTGCATCCTTGATAATTCTGCTATTTCCAAAAACACTGAGTGATCTCACAGAGCTATAGATGAAAGTTGAATACTTCTGATTTGCCATAACAAATCTGTACTATCAGAAAACAATCCTATTAGTGATAGCTGAGGAAGTGACAATATTAGAAAAATCTCCACCAGTGTACAACTAAAGTACCTTGGAGGGAAAGGGCTAGTGCTCATCATTCACCCCAACTCTGGAACAAATTTATCTTGCATGTGAAACAGAGCAACATCCCTGAACATGGATGCTTGGCTATTGCCCTTGTAGAAGTGTGGGGTACAATATGAGGACAGGTATAAGCAAGGTCATATGATGCCATGACTTGCTTGCCTTGTAACTCCTATGATCCCAAGATCCTATAATAAAAGAAACAATGCTGTATACATGTACATAATTAAGACACCAAGTTTAGTTTATTAGGCATTTTTCTATTTCCTATGTGTCTGAAAAGTTTATGTTTGGACTACTATATATGTAATGTTTGTTTCCTGTGATGCTCATTTGATCGATAATGTAAAACCTCACTGCTGTATTCATTTCTATAACTGTTTCACTGACATTCCTATTTGTTTGCCTCATATTTCAAATGCTCATATACTTGTACTACTGGATTTAAATCCACTTTCTATTTCCAGTGTACTGTAAAATGTTAACAACTCTGCTCATGCATAGTATTTGAAATGTTTACTCTTAATTACTATATTTGTGATGGTCAGTGCATTTGGGCCATGGCCAAAACAGTCCCTGGGCAGTCTATCCATCTAATTAACAAAGATCAGAAAAAAGTAAAATGCTTTGACCTGTAGAATTCACAAGTGCCACCCCTACCACATTTTCTGCTTTCTTTGTTCATCAAAAATTTGGATTTTGTCTAAAAGCAAGAAATAAGAGCAGTAAATGGCCCATTCTGTATATACATTCCCCTAGAGAAGTTACATATGCTATCTGTGGTGCAGGAAGCCTAGGAGGTCAGAGTCTCACATGTCCACTTCCTTCTAATTTGGCAGATGCCAAATCCAATATCTATGGCACATGTTCTGAATGAACCATTTATTTAATGCTAAGATTTTGTGCAAAAATTGTGAAACCATCTGAGGTGTTAGAAGAAACTCACTTATCATATGGGCACTTTTATTTAGACTAAATTTCTAAAATGGCTGATGTACAGAGAGAGGCACAAAGTCAAAATAACCAGTATTGTAAGCAGAAACAAGAGCAATGTGGAAGAAAGATACCCAGACATTTCCAATAGTAGTAGGAGCAACATGTCTAATAAAAAAGAATGTACAATTACACTTAAATAGCCTACCAATATTAAGTAACACTGTATGAACTACTGAAGAATGCAATTCTGGGCACATTGTGGTTATCGAGAAGAATACTTTTGACTAACATCAAAGACTGAAACAGTATTAACTTCATGAACTCTAATCATATCCTGACATAGGAATGGAGTATATTCCCATTATGGTATTAGAAACCCAAAACATTGTAGAAATTAAACCCTGGCTAGTATCTCAGTTTGAACTCCAATGTCTGGCTACACCTTATGAGGTGCACCACATAAGCTTTTTTTTGATCTACTTGAGAAATGGTCAGCTCAAAACTTTCACTATGATCCTCTAGGCTTTTTGTTCTGTTTGTCATGTCCAATATTTCAAAACTAGGCAAGAAAGATACATTTATGTTTATTTAAAAAACTCTAGTGAGATGAGTATATCTTCAGTTTAATATGAAATTACTGATGATCGGGACAATGCCAGTGCTTGCAATGCATCCTATGAACCTTAAAGATTTGCACAGCTACTAAGGATTTCTATAATACCAGTTGCTCTTTGTTTTTTTATGTGTTTCAGCATTTACTTTAGACTTAAATTAGCTTGCATATCTTACTTGTGTAGTGTGGTCACAGCAATACAGTGGTGCATCGTAAAATTAGTGAAGGTGTTCAATGCTGAGTTCATCAGAACCTAAAACAAGTTATGTGTAGGGATAACTATGCGCTCACTAGAACACCATCTATGAAATAAGTTGTCTCCAGGACATGTACTTATTTACATTTCTTGAAGATATTAGTGTTTAAAGGTCCTGATAATCTACCCTTTACAATTAGGGTATGAAGGTTAAATTCCTATGTTGCCTGCAATCTATGGCAGTTAATGAAGCTCCCTTAAGGTTTTTGATAGACTGGGTATATTTAGATTAACTACAGATTTTTTTTAATTTATTTATCCCTTTTTGACGGAATTAGTCTCACTAAGCCAGTGGCTCAATCCAGAGGAGACTCCAAGTTGTATTCACATTGATAGTGAAAATTTGTTCAGGGTACCAAGGATCTTCATCTACATTTTTTTCAGTAGGCCCCATGGGATCTTTTATACCCTCCTGAGCTACCAGAAACCCAGGTAGATGGAGCCTCAGGTAATGTCATATCTGAAGTTAAAAGTTAACCTCCTCCCAAGCAGCCAAATGTGAAGAGTAAGTTTGGGACAGTAACTGCAGTTATAAAACAGGTAGTAAAACATTTAAAGGAAGACAGAAGAACATGGCAGTCTGAAAGTACTTCAGAGTACAGCCATTACTCCTCCAGATTGAAAGGAGCCACTTGATGTGGTTTGGTCAACTCCCATGGGAGAGGTACCAGGAGCAGTCCACTTGGAAGGGGTTCCCAGGGCAGATCTAGTGCATGATAAAAACATTGTTTCGGTCACCTGGCCTGAGAATGGCTGGGTATCCCTTGGATGAGCTGGAGATCCCAGCTGAGGATAAAAGTCTGCTCAGTCTGCTCTGTTTGCTACCACTGTGAACTTCATTTGTACAAGCAGATTAGAAAATGGATTGATGGATGAATGAATGAATGGATGCATGCATGGATGTATGGATGGATGGATGGATGGTCATATACACTAATAACATCCCAGAAGATGCTGTAAGTTTGAGTTTGGGGCTCTCTCGGCTCCTCTTTGCTCAGCCTAGTTAACAATGTTGTTTCAGAACAACACAAGTGAAGTGATGCAAATATAATTATCCCATTTTTTCTGTACAGCTATGCAACACTGAAAAGCTGATTCCTACTCCATTTCACTAGTAACATCTTACAGCACTGTGAGCTGTAATATGGTTACTTACAAGTCTGTATTTATAATGAAGTTTACATTGTATATTTAAGCATTAATAATGAAGGCAGCCTTGTAAATGATGTTTAATGTTTTACTTATTCACTGTCACCCCTTGATAATGTTTTTCTACATGCCATCTTTGTCGAGTGCATTAAAGGGCATTTATCACTTGTTATAGCCTTTGCAGGAGGGGCCTGGGTCATGGCTGAAAAGCCTTCCTCAATGAGTGCACCTACCTGGTTAACAAAGTATAAATAAATAAAAAAATAATGCCATTACTATTACTGTAGCCATTAGTAGCTTACTACTTGCTTCCAGATAGTTAGGCCACTTGGGGAAAGAATGCTTTACTGGGTACCTTGCAGTTACTATGGCTTCGATGCTAAACAAGAAATTCCTGTTGCCTTTAAGCTCGTTTTATATGAATGGAACACTAGTGAAACAACACTTGCAGTTGTTTTCTGTCTTTCTCAGGTCAGCAGCGGGATTCTGATATGACTCTGAAGACTTCAAGTCTACCATTGATATTAGCTGATCCCAAAGCTATGCGGTCTGATTAAGATCATTTGGCAAGTAGTTGAGGTCATGACCAATAACTAAAAACCCTTCCACCATAATAAAGTGTGAGAAGAAAAACAGTATTAATCAGTTGCTGACTTTACACAGCTAGCTTAAAAGTAAAGTAAAATAAAATAAACTAGACAAAGAGATAAAGGAGAGAATACTACAAAAGCCCCCACCATTCTTTTTGTTCTGTTAACTCAGCTTACAGAACGTCAGCTTTATATTGTCTCGTATATGAATTATGGTATTACAACATCCACAGGATGTATAAGGAATGCATATGGAACTGGTTTTAAACATTATCAATTTCAGTTTTCAGTGACTAGCTAGCATCTCTTAGAAAAAAATAATAATTAAGACAAGTGTAAGCACATTTGATAAGGAAATCATTATATTAATATAAAATAAATCAGGCTTGCCAGTTAAATCTGATCTAGCTGTATGACTGAGTAAAATCATGAAAATAAGCAGTGGAGAATATAAAAAGTATGAGGGAAGGTAATGAGGCAGTGAAGTGCATTGGAAACAGTAGAATTTACAGCTCACAGCAGGCCAGGTGACTAGATGTTTGCTAAAAAGAGACTGATATTAGGAACAGTCTTGTTTGTGGTTTTGTTACTTAGGATGAAATTAAATTTATAGATGTATAATACTGGAGCAGAAGTGGCAATTTTCAAGGGGACCTACTTAAAAAACTGTAGGAATGGACTCTGAAATTGTGCTTAAAATTTAGAGTAACTGAATTCAAAATGGTGTATTTTGTGGGGAAAAACATTAGATGAATTATGACTGAGAGGATTAAGGCTGAAGTGGGAAGGCAGATGAAAGGAGTACTTTCACCACCTTCTGAATGTCTGAATGAAGTAAACTCCACAGGAGCTTTACTGCCCCATCCAAAGCCTAGGATGAAACAGGAAACAGAACCCACTCTAGAAGAAATAAGAATAGCAGTAAGGACAATTAGTCACGGAAAGCAGCCGGCTCCGATGAGGTCACAGTGCATATGAGCAAGATGCTGGGTGAGTTAGAGGACAAATGACTCCCAGTGGTACTCATAGCAGTATGGAGAGAAAGGCATACCCCTGAAGACTAGAAAATAATCAAAATAGTTCCAGTGTACAAGAGTAACCATGTCCTGAACTAGCTCCACAATCAAACCATCCTGGTGGCATCCCAGATTAAACAGGATATGCAATAAAAGGAAAAAATATGGCATAAAATCAGGAAGGGTAACTCTCATTAAGATAAAAATTCTCTCATCAAACCAAATAGGCAACTAAGAGAGCTAATTAGGTCAAACAAAGCCAACTTTGAGGTTAAGATAGCCTCCTAGGTGAAAAATATCCATAAGGCCTACTTCATCTTTATCAGAAACCTCCAGCAATGTGTTGAACTGGTGACCACAAAGAGGCTAGTTACCAGTGGAGTCCGTTAGGGCTCTGTGCTGAGCCCACTCTTCTTTGAAATCTACTTCTGAGTGGTCAAAGCAAATGTTAAAAGCTTCTGGCTGACCAGGTTTGCAGATGATTGCAAACTGGGAGCCGTCATTGATTCCCCCCAAGACGAGAACACCTCCCAGGATGGTCTAACACAGACAGATGCTTGATGCCAATGCTATATTTTAAACTCACTGTCAAGAAATGCATTATAGTACCTTTTGAAAAGTTAAACACCCTGAGTAACATTGTCATCAATAAAACACCCCCTAAAAGTTGATTCACTAGACAGGGATTAGCAAACCTATTTAGATATTAACCTAACCTTCGACCACAATGTGTACAAGGTAGTAAGAAAATCCATCTATGTTGCTCAACTTACAGATAAGGGTATGGCATCTAGGTCTGGAGACATCAACACACCACTGTACTCATCCCTTATCAGACTCATCTTACAGCATAATGCCCCCCTTTGGTATGTACTTGACGAGACATATGCAGCAACTGGAATATCCACAAAGGTTACTTATAACAAAATACAGGGAGTAAATAAAAAATACTAAGCTGATTACCTCAAAGCCATGTCTCATTGCTGTGTATCATATAGACTAGTGAGAGGTGATCTTTACCTGGCATACAAAGGCATCCCTGGACTCTGTTTTGATAAACCTTTTGCACATCCACAAAAACAATCAGTATCGGAACTACTAGATCAAAAGACCTAAATTTTGCTTGTGACATAAATAGAACATGTCGGAGAGACAAGTATGTTTCTCAGGTTCCCCATCCACGTAAAGCAGAGTTCCTCCCTAACCCGATTTAAGTGCAACATGGACCAATGGATGTGTAATCAGAAATTCACCCCTGGTCTGGCACATATGTCTCTGATGGACAGAGGCAGTTAGTAAATCATCCTCTATACAAATCAGATTTGTGGTTCATCTTTGTGTTGTGCTTATAAGGGCCTTAGTGGTCATTAGCCTAGTATACACCTACAAACCTATGAACAAAGGGGACATTCAGAACTGTCGGCACAACAGAAGTATCAAACTCCTGGAACATTGCTTGAAACTGGTAAACAGACTGATAAATATGTCAAATAGTAGAAGGAAGCTGGAAGATGAGCAGTTTAGATTCATATCAGGATACAATGCAACCAACCTGATGTTTGCCGTTAGATAGTGGAGTAGAAGCTGGAGATGAGGAAAGAGTCCAACTGGCATTTCTAGACTTGCTGAAAGCATATGACCAGGTCCCAAGAAAATTGATTTGAGCAGTCCTGTGGTGGTTAGAAGTCCTAGAAACATTAGTAGAATTAGTGCAGATTATGTACAAGGACTGATTGACACTTGCGGAAGGGTTCCCAGTAGGAGTGGGTGTGCATCAGGGTTCATCTCAGAGCCCACTCTTGTTCACACTGGTGATGGGCCACCTTAGTAAATAGGTTGGAGGGGAGAAGTTAACAAAGTTGCTGTATGCAGACAATGTGGCATTACATGCAGCCACTGAAGAGGAACTTCAGCAAATGATAGGAGAATGGAATGCAAAATTGAAGGCACTTAGAATGAGACTGAATAAGGACAAGACAGTTGTCATGGCAGTAAATGGGGGAAATCAGAAAAAGATAAGAATTGAGGCAGAAAAAGAAAACAGTGGAACAGTTTAACAGCTTCAGATGTCTGGAAGCGGTGGTTGAAGTGAAAGGAAGTCTGAATGAGGAGGTCAAAGTTAGAATCAGAGGGGCTGCAGCAAAATGGCACAGAGTGTCATGGGCAGTGTGTGACAGAAGAATGCAAAAGAAGATGAAAAGTAAGTTGTACAAAACAGTGGTATGACCAATACTTCTTCATGGAACAGAAACCTGTGTATTGAAGGCGGATCAGTTGAGGAAGCTAGAGGTGATGGAGATTAAGTGTCTTTGATGTGTGGTAGGATACTCACAGTAAGAAATTATGACATCAGAGCAGGAGCCAAAGTAGTTCTAGTCGCAGAGATGGTCAAAGAATATAGTTTATGGTGGTCGAGAGACATGGGCAGGAAATCAGAAGATAATTTGTTGAAGAAGACCTTTGAAAGAATGGAGGAAGGCAACAGGAAACAAGGATGTCTATCCAAGGGAGGGATTTATGAAAGAAGACCTGCTGCAGTCAGGCATGTAAGCCGCCTGCAGGCAGGTGCAAGGGGGTGAACTTGCACCCCCCTAGAATCGGCTGGCCAGGAGATTAATTTACTTCAAATTTAAAAAAAAAATTTTTTTAGAACGCCCTTTGCGTCCAATCGTACAAATGGAACAGGTGCTTGCGACCTGTTTTCATCTTCTCCATACATGCGACCTTTACACATATTAATCTTTTGCATTTGCGCGTGGAATTTGAATTCCAGAAGCCGTTTGGACTTGGGATGAGTGTACAAGTGAGAGGTAGATTTGTGTATTTTTAAGTGTTTAAGAGGTGTACAGTGTGTGTGTGTGTGTGTGTGTGTGTGTGTGTGTGTGTGTGTGTGTGTGTGTGTGTGTGTGTGTGTGTGTGTGTGTGTGTGTGTGTGTGTATATATATATATATATATATATATATATATATATATATATATATATATATACATACATACAGCAGTGAAAAGATGCTCCCGTGCTGACTGCAGCTTGTTTAGTTGAACAGAAGTAAATCATTACCTTTTGTAAACTGTATGGTCTGTCTCTCCAGCTAACCAGTCATAACAAAATTTGTGTTGCTGTTGTGTTTGTGCAAGGGGCTATTTGCCAACCCTTGAGCTCTCTAAAACTAATACTGATATTAAGGACATATGCCATTATAGCCTCTTTGTCAGAAATACATTCATCATCCAACTCAGCATGATTACAGTAGAATTTTACCCTTATCATGTCACCACAGAATAGTTCAAATGGTGAAAAATATGTCTCTGGTTACTTCACTGCATGCAAAAAAGCAAATAGTACTGTTAATTCCTGTTGAAACTGGTGTGCAGTTTTTCTCAGGATGGTATGAACTACACAGATAAACCTCTTCAAAACATTTGTTTGCAGATGGTAGGGGTAGTTTGTAACGCCTTTATCTTACAACACTTTCACAAATGCGTCTGAAGAACAGATATAAAGGTTGCACTTCATCTGTCTATATTTGCTGAGGACAAAAAAGCTGTTCTCTGAGAATTTTTTATTTATTTATTTCTAATGTATTTGCCATTTTTTTCCATCTGAAATTATTTCAAAGCCACTTCCACACAAAAACTAGTAGCATAGTCTACCACTATCAGTACAAATCTCTTACATGTAATGCTTTGAATACTAAGCCTACTCACACTATCTATATCTAATCTTGGGAATGGCTTTTCAGTAGCAAGCAATGACATCAAAACAGCCTTGGCTTTGTCTCTTGTCTTATTAAGTTTTGACACCGATGATGCACTTTTCAGGATGCATATTCTGCAGTAACTGGCCAATAGAAATATTGCACAAGTATTGCTTCTGTGCGCTTCATGATGACTAAATGATATGGGCTGTACACATATGCCAATCAGCAAACCTTTAGGACTACCAGCTATAATATTATTTCTCTCTCTTACTCTCCTTAGAGAGTCCATTCTTGGTTCAATAATCTCTTTCCTCAGTATCTGAGCCCACTCTGCCTTTTCAAAATATGAGACTCTTTGGCTATCTCCCTCAAGCTCTGTAATAAAGGATCTTAGAACTGTGCCTATCTCACCTCCCTATGATCCTCTCCAACTGCTACTCCAAAGGAAGTCTAGTCTCTTTTGGCAGTTGTAGATTAGATTCAGGCTTGCTTCTACTGTGTCTCTCATTCTGTAAGGTAACTCCTTTTAAATGTAGTACCTTTTTACAGGCAAAGTTCAGATTCAGACTTGCTGCTACTTCTTAAGTCTTCCTCTAAGGCAGTCCCTTCCAAAGGAAATTCAGAAGCTTATGAGAATTGCGGTTCAGGTTTATGCTTGTCAATACTACCTGTCTGTTTCCTGCAAGTAGCTGCATTACCAGGATCTGTTGCAGATTTGAGCTCTGTCTGTATTTCCCCCTGCTATGTTCTCTACACAATTGTCTGTATGCCTAGCTGCATGCTATTGCATGTGATTATCAAAATCATTTCCTATTAAATCATATGCAATAATATTATCCAGCAATGACACCTGATTTTTTTTCCATGTTTCCCTTCTCAGACCAAGTGAATGGTGGTCAATAGTACATAAGATATCCCTCCTATGGCAGTAATTGCAGTAGATTGCACATGTAAGTAATGCTCTATTCTAATAACAGCACATGTCAAATAGCTGTCCAATGCAGTATCCCAAGTAGAAACACTTTCTTTAACCACCTCTGGATAGGATGTAGGTCTCTTGTGGTAATCTGATATAGCTCCAATCTCAATTCAGCCAGCCTCTATGGCTGTATCATCTCTGTTAGCTCCGTCATTATGTTTCTTTCCTCATCCTGTCTCTGTGGATATTTGGACCATTCATTCTCACTCAGTTAAGTTGGAATCATTTAACCCTAAGACCTTGGCATGTACTGCTACAAGTTGTTTCATTTGCTTGCAGAAACTGCTATGATGTTTCAGGTTGTCTCCATGGGTTCCTTTATGCTCATTTTCAGTGCGAGGTACCCCTTTCTTGTACAGCTGTGACCTAATTGCTGGGCATATGTCACCTTTCCCATCGATTTATTTAGCCATAGTACTTTCCCAGTCTATTAGCCAGACTGTCATACTATCTGGCACAGTGGAATGATTGCTTCCTTGTCATAAGATCTCGCAGTAATTCCAATGTACATATTTGATATCCAATCACTAACTTATTTAAATGCTTTGTTCTACAATAAAACAATTCCACTCTCCTCTGCCTTTCTTCTATGTTCTCTAAACACTTTTTCTTCAAGATTCAGATTTGAGCTTAAAATATTTGAAACAATATTTCTTCACTGCAGTCAAAACAATCAGTCAGAAATCATACCTATTGTATGCATATTTTTATCCATAAACACAGGAGTTAAAAACTCATTTGTTGCCACTGGACATTTTGGTGTTGACTGGACATATACATGCAAAATCTCACATAAAGCTGTCAATGTCATGCACTTATACATACCAAGGAAGCAATTTAGTATTGACTTTGGCATTCTGGTCTGAGTTTTCACCCCTACAACTTGTTGACTCTGACAAAAGCTAGCCATCATAAGAGAAATGCCAAAAAGTATGATTGTCCAGGAAATACTTTTAATATATGATTAGCACTTTGGTCTGATTTACCATGACCTTGCTGGACAATCACTTTCTGGCATTTTATCTTATAATGTTTGATTTTATGGCAGGTTGGAGAACTTTTGGTTAAAAGCTGACTCTCTCCATTCACCCCTTCTTATCATGTATCCATGATAAATGGTAACCATCTGCTTTTCATTCTGATACTGTATTTCCCTTCTATCTGTCTTCTTCTCCCTTTCCCTGGTCTCATGCTGGCACTTCATTTCTTTATCTGAAGCCTCAGTCACTGTCAGCTCTCTTTCAAGTGCACCTGCTTTGAGACAACATCTCTAGACTCAGCTCTAGTTTCTTAGCCAAAACTGTATTTTGACATGATCTGGGATATGCAGAGTGGCTATTTTGCTACATGTTGCACAACCATAGCCCCTGCCAACCTGCCTACTGTTCCATTGCATAGCCACCCTGTGCTCCCTTAACAACAGGAAGTGAAACATGGCCAATATATTATTGTATACATGCATGGATACATACACTCACATTATCACACACACACACACACACACACACACACACACACACACACACACACACACACACACACACACACACGCACGCACACACACACACACACACACACACACACACACACACACACACACAGTGTCAAATGATACCACTGGAGCTGCAGACCTTCTTTTCTGAATTTATGGTATCTTGCTGCAACCAAGTGGAACACGCTAGTTCACAGAGAAAACAATTACTGTCAGCACCTATAATAACATCTATAATACACTGATACACAACCGGTCTTTAAAATTTAGAATGCGCCTGGCAATAATACACCAGGAAGAATGATTACCCGTATATAGTAGTAAATAAAACACCAGTCACAAGCTTTTGAAGTTAAATAAAAATCTTTACTTGGAATAAAATTAAGTGTTGTCTTTTGGAAGATAAATATGCAACATATACAGTGAACGCTCAGTTAACCGGCAAACATGTCTTTACCTAGTTCTGCGATTAGTACAAAACTGTCAGTCATCCTGAAAAGATTAAAGTATAGTGGCATTAAGTAAAAAGCTGAATAGCATGGCAACCAGGCTAAAAGGATATATATCCTCAGACTAACAAATTTCTGTGTTAAAAAAATAAAAAGCAGAAGACTTTCAAGTCAGTACAGCATTACAGAACTGATTGTGTGGGCTGGGCTTCCAGTCCCAATTTGCTTCCATCAGTTAATGTTTATAAAAAAAAGAAGAAGGTAACACAAGCAATAAGGTGAATTGCAAGCACATAAACTAAAATCATTTTTTAGTTGCAATGGAAGGCAAAATTACATTACAGTGGCAGATTACTGTTAACTTTTGTTTATATAAGTAATTTTCCTTCATCCTGGTTGGCTTAGAGGTAGTTTAACTGGTTACATGTAAACAAAGTCATGGGTACTTTTCCGTGCATTGGTTGATGTATTTTAGTTTCTCTCTTTCTTTTAATCCATATTATTCAGGCTCAGGAGTGACTTTTGATTGGTTGCAGTGTTTCCTGACACTTTCATGCATGATACTCCACTTTACCAACTTCAGTTCAGCTGTTTTCCCAGTGGGACAATAATGTTCCTGCGTGAGCAATTCCTGTCAGCTTTGACAAGACACATGGGGCAACATCCTGGTTCTTCAGTACCGCAAACGAAAACAAAGGAAAAAGAAAGAAAGAAAGGCATGCAAAATGGTTATATAATTCATTACATGGAGAGTTATACACTTCACCAGGCAGTTAGATTTAGATTGGAATTTAGTCATGATACACATTTACTTAAGTGTCTATCCTACTTTGTGGTATTATCCAGGATTATGCCTTATGTGGTTGTTATCCAATTATCCTTGGGCAAAAAATAGAGAGTAGAGGGAAGTATCCACTTAACAGCTAACTCTGTCACTGGCTACAAGACAACATTTCCTTACTCAATGATTACCCAAGGTGTAAACTAATTGTTTACTAATCATTTGCAGTAGCACATTTAGTGCAAGGTTTTCCATGTTTACTAGTGTGGAATTACTATAATTTTCTTCAGTTAATTAGCATGAGTGAGCATCGTTACATTTAATTTTTCCATTTAGCATTATAGGCACAAACTACACTTTCAGTGTAGATTGCCACAGTATGCTTATATTTGCTGCTAATAACATTGAGTATCCAGGGCTTATTAGTAGTTTTTTTTTTTTTTGAGTAGTTCTGAAATTTCTGTTCTACCCATCTAAAACACCCTAGTTAATATGCATCAAACAGTGGTGTGTTTGTATTTTATAAACCAATATTTTGTTAGGAAGGATTTTTGTTATTAAAACGCCTCACCCCAGTATTGAATTTAAACCATTGCTGGATGCATAGCACACTGACCTTCCATGGACAGAGACTGTGTCTATTATGTTGTTTAATAATAGAAGGCTGTCTCTCTGTGAGCAGCATATATTGGGTCTGGACAGAACAAGAGTTAAAAAGTAAGGGTTGAAGGGAAGGGTTGTGTCTAGGATGAAGGCTGTGGTTCTCAAGCTGAAATATGGGATTGAATAACTATGTGTTGAGACTCAGAGATGAAGATTCTGTCTGTATCATGCATCTGCAGATGTTCTTCGTGTTTCACTGTTGCAGTCATTACATTTGGGTTATCATGATGGCAGGTTGCCCTCAATTGGCCTGAATTCCAAAGTCTTGGGTCCTGCGTCGGTTGCTGTCGCCTCTTCCCTGATGTCAGGTCATCAGGGGTATAAAAGATGCAGCCGAAGCCATTTTATTCAGTCTTTCTTGCCGCACGGTGCCCGAAGCAGAAGCAGTTCGCAAGTGCCGGTCGGCCGACTCCTGAGATTTTCGTGTTTGAGTTTCAGATCCAAAGTCTTCATTAAAAGCTAAGTACCCCGTTGGGGAAACTTTTTTCTTGCTCCAGACCAATGTCAGAAAAAGCTAATAATTGTATTTCTTGTGGGAAGCAAATACCTCACAAGGACTTTCATTCTTACTGTATTCCTTGCCTAGGCCCTGACCACGATGTTGCTAGTTGTCAGTTTTGTGCTAGATTTAACCAACGCACCATTAAGCGTCGGTACAATTTTGCATTAAGCTATTTTGGGCAAAGATTTAATTATACAATGTTGTCGGATAGCCATCCGACTACCGGAGTTCACAAAAAATGCAAAGAAAAAGAAAAAGACAGGCAACCGAGGTCCAAACCCGACAACAAAGCTTCTCCTAAGCAAGTCACTGGTTCGCCGGTTCTCAGTGAGGCATTTTCTCAGCCCCTGACACCCGCTACTTTAGAGTCGCAGGCCGCTACCGACTCCCATGTGGAGTCAGCCAGGCTGCTGGAAACCTCAAGGTATTGGAGCCTCGGAGATTATTCCCTCAGATGGGTTCGGAGCCGCTGAGCAGGCATCGGCTTCTGAGGGTGTATTCAGACCTAAACAATTATATATTAAACTGACTTCAAAGACAAAGACTAAAACATTTTTAAAGGCAAAGAAACAAGTTCTCCAACCACAAGGATAGGCCTCCATGCCCAAAAAACAGATGCTCAAAATGGCCGAAGACTTAATTACCTTGATCAGGGGTTCCCATCCCCCTCCTGATAAGAGGCCTAGGCAAGAGACAGACTATGAATCTTCAGATCAGGTTTCCATTTCTTCTGATTCCTCTTCTGATCAGGAATATTCTCTTCCTCCCTATGAGGATTCCGATGCTGAAGAATCAATTCCTTCAGCTTCTCCTCCTAAGGACTACTCTTTTGGGGAAACCTTGCATACCATGAGGGAGCACTTCCACTGGGAGAGGCAAGATTTTTCAGAATCTAAGAAAAGGCTCAGAGACTTCCTTTTACTACCTCAACACAGGCCTCTAGCTATTCCACCTGTGTTGGACATTGTGGATGATGTGTTCTCGGAGTCTAGTCTGACCCCTGACTCTTTACCTCCAGCACCTGTTAAGCTGGACAGATACTACAGGGTCCCTGACTCTCATAAATTCCTTTTCAAAAACCCTACTGCAGATCCAGAAACTATTTCTCAGGGTGCAAAAGGGGTCAAGGCTTCTACTGCAAAAAACCCTACCCCCTCTGACAGGGATTCCAGGGCGCTGGATAAGTGGGGAAAAAAGATTTATACATCTGCTACTTTGGCTATAAGGGCCTTAAATTGCCATTTTCATATGCTCAAATATCAGCAATATATCATGACATTGCTTAAACAGAAAATGATGGCAAATTCTGAATGTGTACAAAGCAAAGAAATGCAGGATTTATTGCATGCAGCTGAACAAGTTGGAAAGCATACTTTGCAATGTGGGTTTGATTCTCTGGAGGCCTCCTGCAGGGCCGCTGTTACGGGTTCTGTCATTAGGAGGCATGCTTGGTTAAAAGAACAAAATCTGCCTGACCATGTTAAGGCAAAATTATTAGATGCTCCTTTACAACATGATACCTTGTTTGGTGTTAAGGCAGAAGAGGTGCTAAAGAAAATGGAGGACAAATCTAAATCTATGCAAACGGTCAAGGATTTCTTACAGGTACAGCCACCTAGATTTAGCAGGCACTGGCCTACAAAGAATTGGTCCTTTCCAGTCTCAGACAGACCTCAAAGGGGCAGATCCAGACGCCCTAGAGGCAGATCACAGCCGCAAGGATCCTACAGGTCTAAGCAGTGGAGTGCTTCTACCTCCAAAGGTGGAGAAGACAAAGCACAATCATATAGGAAACATTCCCAATGACTTCCATCTGCCTGCACCAAGCACTTATCTTCTGGCTGCACCCTTAGGGGGAAAACTAGCACTTTTTTCTGAAAATTGGCACATTATAACCCAGGACCAATTGGTTCTAAACATAGTGTCACAAGGCTACAAGTTTAATTTCCATACCCTGCCAAGGGGAAACGGTTGGCCAGACCTTCCAAAAAATCAATGGGCAGAGGCTCAAAAACAAGTCGCAGCTCTCATGGACATGAGGGCTATTCAACAAGTGCCACAGCAAGAGCAGGGACAAGGATTTTACTCAAGACTGTTCTTGGTACCCAGAAAGGACAAAGCATGGAGACCAGTACTGGACCTATCTATTCTAAACACTTTCCTGGACATACCAAAATTCAAGATGTTGACCTTACAGCAGCTTCTGCCCATGCTGGGCAGCAAGGCTTGGCTTGTGACTTTAGACCTAAACGAGGCATACCTGCATGTTCCAATCAGACAATCATGCAGAAGATACCTCAGATTCAAGGCTGGCTCAAAGCATTACCAATTCTCTGCACTGCCCTTTGGCTTATCTACTGCGCCCAGGGTCTTCACAAAGTGCCTGGCACCAGTAATTGCTTACTGCAGACAAAGAGGAATACAAATATATCCTTACTTGGATGACTGCCTCATACAAGCAGAGAACAAGGACATTCTACTACAGCATCTGACGGTTGTGATAAGACTTTTAACATGCCTAGGGTACACAGTCAACAAAAAGAAATCAAAACTAGTACCCTCTCAAAAGATGATATTCCTGGGTGCAAGCTTACTGGAGGCTAAGCTCTCTCAACTCAGTACTGGCATAACCAGTCAGGAGGAGAAGGAAACCACACTCACTACAATTCCAGTCTCACATAGACCTACCACGACAGCAAACCAAACACATAATCACACAAAAACATACTCGGAGGCTCTAAATAAAGATCTGCCGAAGCAGCAGAGACCTCCAAAGCAGACACCCAAGCAGCCGCTACCCCAAAACAAAACACGTGCAACACATATCTCACAAAGCCAGTGTGCCGAACAGTCACAGCCCTTAAGACTAAACAACACACCTGATACACTTGTAATAGGTGACTCTATCATCAGGCACACTGACTTCCCGCTCACCAGGCTGAACAGGGAGAGGGTCACGGTGAGCAGCCTGTCGGGCTCTAGGATCCGCCACATAACACAAGCACTCAGGTCACTCCAAGGCAAGTACAAATATGACTTAGTCATTGTCCATGCTGGTGTGAATGACCTGAGGCGTACCTCCCTGGACTACATGAAAAGAGACATAAAGGAGCTCTCTGAGCATGTAGCCCAGGCCGGTATGACCCTGACCTTGAGTAGCATCTTACCCTCACCAAGAATGATGCCATAATGTGAAGACAAGATGATCAATTTCAACAATTGGCTTAAGTACTGGTGTCATTCAAAGGGGATCCAATGCCTGTCAGCTTGGGATGATATGCTCGACAAGCCACGATGCTTCGCTAGGGACGGCTTGCACCTGTCACCCCTGGGCTTTCGGATATTGGCAAAGGCTCTTGCTACCCCCATAGTGCCTTTTTTAGGCAAGGCTCAAAAGACAAACCCACCTCCATAGGTATCACAAGGGATAAGAAACTAAGAGTAATGCTACTCAACGCCAGAAGTCTAAACCTCAAGATGCACTCAAATCTCTCCTTAGCATGGAGAACATTGATATCTGTGCAGTAACAGAAACCTGGTTCAGGGCTCCCGAGAGCACCCCAGCACTACCAGGTTACACCTCATACCATGCTTTTCAGCCCCAAAACTTGGACCGAACCACAAAAGGAGGGGGAGTATCGATATTCATCAAAGATACCCACACCTCCAGGTTGGTGGCAAAGCACGAAGCATCAGAGACTATCCATGTGCAACTAACAGTGGGTAAAACTGCCTTCCAGTTTATAGCCTGCTACAGACCACCCTCCCAAACCCAGGAACCCCACTCGGCCTTCCTGAGAACACTGGAAAATATGAAGGTCTCTCCAAACACCATTATATTGGGCGACTTCAACTACCCAAACATAGAATGGGAGCATTACTCTAGCTCCAACACCCTAGCCCAAAGATTCCTAGAATTTATAAACTCAAATGCTATGGAACAACTTGTTACCACTTCCACAAGAGGGGAAAACATACTGGACCTGATCATCACAAACATGGGGACTCTATGCTCCAGACCAGAAGTGTATCCCTCACTGGTAAGATCAGACCATAAACTAATCTCACTGGATATTCACATCCCGACCCCAGCCCCTGCCCAGAAAACCACAGTGAAAAACTTCTCTAAAGCAAATTTCACACTCCTCAAAACTGAGGTGGAATCCTTCAAAGCCCCCGGGCCTGTGGAAAATACGGCCCAGACCGCAGAATCCTTTATAAACGCATTCTATGAACACCTTCAGGAATGCATGGATCATGCGATCCTAAATAAAACCAAGACCCAATCCTCCAAAGGCAGACGTCCTGTCTGGTGGACCCCAGCCATAAACAAACTATACAATAGAAGGAGGAAGCTACTAAATGATAGAGCAAAATCCCAAAAGGAAGGCATCACTGATCAGTATTAGCAAAAACTACGGGCACACATAAAATTGTCTAAGGCCAGCTTGAGAGAAAAATTGCACAGGACACTAAGGATAATCACAAGGCTTTCTTTAGTTATGTTAGGAACCTGGGTGGTAATTCCCAGATATGCTCAGAATTAGTCCAAAATGACAAAAATACACGAACCCACAGACATTGCCAACATCCTAGCTGACAGGTTCAGCACAAACTCCCCACCAAAGGGCAAATATCTATCCCAGCAGAGTGCTGCCCCTGACATCTCAGATGCCCAGGTAAGAGCCGCCCTCTCCAAAGCAAAACACAGCATCAATGGGACCAGACGGTGTCCCGGGCTCCTACATGAACTCCAAGAAGAGCTAAACCCAAACATAAAACTACTGTTCAATCTCAGCCTTACTACAGGATATGTGCCCAAAGAGTGGCGTGCAGCAACAGTGGTCCCTCTCCATAAAGGTGGTGCCTCAACAGATCCTGGAAACTATCGCCCCATAAGCCTGACTAGCTTGGTCTGCAAAGCTATGGAAAGGATCATCATGGACCTCATAAATAAAGATATTGGGGACCTACAAACACTGGATCCTACCCAGTTCGGCTTTGTTAAGGGCAGATCCTGCCTCTTAAACCTGGTTGATTTCTTTGAAACAGTCATCAAGGCCATTGACGAGGGGAAGGTGGTCCACACAGCCTACCTGGACCTCGCAAAAGCCTTCGATACAATACCCCACTCGGGCATTATAGATAAGCTCACCAGCTTAAATATAAACCCCTATGTCACTAGATGGATTGCAAACTGGCTCAAGGACAGAACCCACATGGTTAGAATTGCTGGAGCCATGTCAGACTCCAAACCAGTTACAAGTGGTGTCCCACAAGGCTCAGTCCTGGGACCTCTCTTGTTCGGTATATATTTCTCGGAGGTACAGGCCAACACGGAAGGACTGTGGCTGACCAAGTTCGCAGATGACTGCAAACTGGGCACCATAATCGACTCTCCAGCTGACACAAGCATCCTCCAAAAGGGCCTCATAGAAACAGACAACTGGTGCCAGAGCCATGGCCTCAAGCTAAATGCCAAAAGTGTATAGTCATCCCCTTTGGCAAAAACAAAGTGCCCACAAATTACCACATAGGTGGTAATCCATTAAGTACAGAAGAAGTAATTAGGGACCTGGGGATCCAAGTTGATAGCAATCTCTCATTTGACAACCACGTGGCCAAAGTGGTTAGAAAAACATTTTATATAGCCCACCTAATCATGAAGGGATTCACATCTAGATCAGGGACGTCATCGTGCCTCTTTACTCATCCCTCATCAGGCCCATAATTGAGTACAATGCCCTTTGGGATGTACCTTACCAGACACCTGCAGCAACTGGAAAGACCCCAAAAGTACCTCACCAAGAGGATCAAAGGGCTCAAACAGATGCCATATGCTGCCCGGTTAAAGAAACTCCAGCTCTACTCAGTGGCATACCGCCTGTTCAGAGGCGATCTGTGCCTGGCGTATAAAGCCATGTCCAACCCGGAATTAATGGACATGCTGCACCTCAGAAAATCCAAATCCCATCGAGCTACGCCGAGAGACTTGAACCTCAGCACTGAAATAAATAGGACATGCTGGAGGGACAGATTCATAACCCAAAGGCTCCCTTCACTCTGGAATAAAATCCCAGTCCAGGTTAGGCAGAGTCCCTCATTGACTCTCTTCAAGAGGAATCTTGATGAGTGGATGGGAGATCGTAGGTTTACCCCGGGTATCACTTCTGTGTCACTGTTAGACAGAGGCACAGTATACTAACCTCGAAAAAGGGCATAGCAAAATAAATTTAAAATGGGTGGTGAAAGCCAAACACATTCTGGCTAGGCTTATAAATGCCCTAGGGCAGATAGCCTAGTATGAACCTATGAACCTATGAACCTATAAATACAACTGCCCAGATGGCTTATCTCACTCCAGACAAACAAAGGCAACTGACCACCTATTTCAAGGAAATGGCAACAAAGGCCCAGTTATCTGCAGAAAAACTTCTGCAGGCTTTGGCATCCTGCATCTTACTAATTCCATATGCAAGACTGCATATGAGGAAAATTCAATGGTACCTAAAAAGTGTCTGGACACAACATTGCCACAGTCTGGAAACAATGATTACTCTAATTCCCTGTCTGCAACAGGAGTTTTGATGGTGGACAAAGGCTTGTCACCAAAACAAGGGACAGCCATTCTCAATACCCCCAGCCAGGCAGAGCCTAACGACGGATGCTTCAGATTATGCCTGGGGGGCACACATGGCAGGAAGAGGCATTCAGGGCACCTGGTCCACAAATCAAAAGCATCTACATATCAATCAAAAAGAGGTGCTAGTTGTTCAAAATGCCCTGACAGCCTTCAAGGACCTACTTCATCCGGGACAACTACTGATAAAGACAGAACACCATGGTCATGTGGTACATAAACAAGCAGGGGCCACTCATTCTTATCCCCTGTGCAGACAAGCCATGGCTTTATGGGACACAGCATTGACTTACCAAGTTCATCTGCAGGCACAATTCCTGCCAGGAAAGGAAAATACTCTGGCAGACAAACTAAGCAGAAACTTCATGGATCCCCACGAGTGGCACCTGGATCCACAAGTCTTCAACATGATAACAAAGAAATGGGGACGCCCGGACATAGATCTATTTGCCTCCCCTCAAAACAATCAACTAAAAATATTCTGCACAAGGACTTATCACGGACAAGCTTGGAAAGTGGACGCCTTATCTTTCAGCTGGACAAATCTATCAGTATATGCCTTTCCTCCACTGCCTCTCCTCCCCAAGGTACTCCTAAAGGTCATCTAGGAGAAACCAAAAATAATTCTGATTGCCCCAGACTGGCCACACCAGTACTGGTATCCGATCTTAAGAAACTTGTCCCAATGCCCAGCCTGGACCTTACCTCAAATACCTCATCTACTGTCCCAGCAAAACAATCAGATTCTGCACAGCCAACTCAGGACCCTAAACCTGGCAGCATGGCGGATAAAGTAGCCATACAAACCACACCTCTCAGTAAAGCTGTGATGGATGTCATTTTAGAAGCCAGAAGGCCTAGCACTGGAAAATCCTATGCTGGGAAATGGAAGAGATTTTGTGCTTGGAACCAAGCTCAAGGAACTGATACAGCTGTCCCAAATATTCCTCAGATTTTGCAATACTTAACTGAGATGCTGGACAAAGGCCTATCTTTTTCATCAATTAAAATCCATGCCTCTGCCATTTTGGCTCATTACAAACCACCACTCTTTTCTCATCCTTTATTAAGGCAGTACCTCAGAGGAGCCAAAAACTTAAGGCCTCCAAGGAGAACGCCAATACCTGCATGGTACCTCAATTATGTCTTGGAAAAACTCACCTTACCTCCTTTTGAGCCAGCTGCTACTGTGGATATAAAGTTCTTATCTTGGAAAACAACTCTGCTCCTAGCAATAACTTCTGCAGGATGAGTTTCAGAGCTGCAGGCTGTCATGGCTGTGGAACCCTTTATCATTTTTTTATCCAGACAGGGTCTCTCCGAGAAGAAACCCTACATTTATGCCTAAGGTGGTATCCAGTGTAGCCCTTAACCAAATTAATCATTTGCCAACTTTTTACCCAAATCCACAGAACAAGGGGGAGAGAATTCTGCATTCTTTGGACATACACAGACAACTTAGATTCTACCTGGACAAAACTAAAGTTTTCAGAAAGACAGAACAATTACTAGTGGCATATGCTGCAGCATCACAAGGAAAGGCTATCTCCAAGCAAACTATTTCCAAGTGGATAGGTCACTGCATTTGGTTCTGCTACTCACAGCATGGCAAACCAGTGCCTAAGGGCATTAGGCCACATTCAACCAGAGCTGCAGCCACTTCTACAGCCTTTCTCAGGGGAGTACCAACCAAAGATATTTTAGAGGCGGCTACTTGGAGTTCAGTGCATACCTTTACAAAACATTACAATCTGCCTCTTTACTCTAAGTCTAGGGCAGGCTTTGCCACTGCAGTTCTGCAGGGCCTCATAGCCGCTCCTAATGCTGTTTAGCTCCAGTCTCCCAACCATAGCTTTGGGACTCAACCCAAATGTAATGACTGCAACAGTGAAACATGAAGAACATAGTACAGTTGTGTACACTTACCATAAATGTAGATGTTCGAGTGTATTCACTGTTGCAGTCCAGGTTTGGTGTATGTATGTTCTATTTACATAATTTTAGCCTACCCTTTTGGGGGCACCTGACATCTGGGGCAAGAAAAACTGAATAAAATGGCATCAGCTGTATCTTTTATACCCCTGACGACTTGACGTCAGGGAAGAGGCGACAGCAACTGACGCAGGACCCAAGACTTTGGAATTCAGGCCGACTGAGGGCAACATGCCAGCAGGATAACCCAAATGTAATGACTGCAACAGTGAATACACTCTAACATCTACATTTATGGTAAGTGTACACAACTGTACTTTCCTGGTATGTATTTCTACAAATGACCTTTGCCTCTCTTGCTTTCTGCATATTCTGCAGAGTGAGTGTGTGTGTGATTTGATAAAGCGTTCTCCTCAAAAGAAAGACATACTCATTAGAGATACAAGCTTAGTCTTGGGGAAAAAAATATAATGCATTTTAGTTTTACTTAATTTTTTGAGAAGAGACTAGCATTTGATATCCAAGAAAATACTGATGTGAAGGTTTTTCTTGATGGTAGAAGCATTCATGCAGCATAAGCCATTGCTTAAAAATACAGGATGTTTTTAGTTTCTGTACATGTGTAGGTTGTCTAAGGAAAATGTTAATATAGAGTTTGTCCTGATAACAGACATTGTTTGGTGATTTGGGGTGTAAGAGCCCTGTGAGAATGTTACTGACTGCATTGACAGAGAAAGAGGGAGGGAGGAGAGTGTGTGTGTGTGTGTGTGTGTGTGTGTGTGTGTGTGTGTGTGTGTGTGTGTGTGTGTGTGTGTGTGTGTGTGTGTGTGTGTGTGTGTGTGTCTGATTGTGTGAGTGTGTGTGTGTTTGGGGGGGTTCATACTGTTCAGTTATCCAGAGTTTTGCCTCATATTTTCGGTTTCTTTCTCATAAAATTGTGTTTTTCTGGCAAATCATTGAGGACTGAACTCAAAAAATAATGGCAGACATTTGAGCTTTAGACTTCATATCTTTCAGAAAATGCATACTAATGCAAAACATGTTATTCTATCCACTTTCTAAGGAGGTAGGGGGATGAATGTGTTGGACTGCATACCTCTCAACTGTACAGATTTTCACAGAATGTTCAGATTTTTGCATTATATTTTTGGTCTGTTCCTCAAAGATTCAGTTTGACAAATCACTGGGATGAGCTAAGGATTAAAGTTACTAAATAAATGACATACATTTGAGCTTTTTCAGATGTGATATCCTTCAGAAAATATATTCTAACACAAATCCTGTTATTCTAGCAACTTTCTAAATGTGTCCCTAGTAATTGGTGTGTGTGTGTGTGTGTGTGTGTGTGTGTGTGTGTGTGCGTGCGTGCGTGCGTGTGTGTGTGTGTGTGTGTGTGTGTGAGACAAGGAGATAGCATACCCCTCAGCTGTCCAGGTTTTTGCAGAATGTCCAGATTTTTGCCCCATATTCCTCCTAAAAAGGATTGAAGTTGCTAAATAGTTTTAGACATCATATCCTTTAGAAAAATGCATACCAACACATCCTGTTATTCTAGCAATTTTATAAGCTCATGAAAGCAATATTTATAATCTGCCCCGGTTTATTTTAGGTTTTGTCCAGATTTCTTGCACTAAGAAGTTGAGGTGTGTGTTTGTGTGAGAGAGAGAGAGACAGACAGACAATGACTATCAGATTGAAAAGCTGGAGGAAAGTTTCTTGCAATCTATTATCTTGTAAAAGAAGAAATAGTCCTATTTAGCCATGCCTTGTGACATGGATGTTGGCTCCATCGCTAATTGTTTTGAAGGGTTTATTTTGAAATTGTCCTCTATGTAGAGGAAGACTACTACTGGAAGACTGTGTGAACCAGAATTACACCAGACAGATGCTGGTTATTACAGGCTTGAAGCCTTGTGCTGTGACACGGGCTATCTTCCCAACAGCTACCTAGTACATCTAAGGAACCTCCCAACTGAAAGAATACCCTATCGGTAGAACCCACCCTGGAATACCTAGAAGTGCTTCCTACTGCCTCATTGTGTAGGTGATAAACTACTGATTTTAATGTAACTCTAACATATTATACTATTTATCTTATTCCTGTTGTTGGGTCCGCACACCCATGGACCTACCCCAAGGCCATCCATGCCTCCCCCCCCCCCTTTTTTTCACAAACTTCTTCTGAGACTAGGTGTAGTTTCCTTTGTTCTGCCACTAGAGGGCAGCAAAGTACACAGCTTGTAATCCCTGTATCTTACCTGTATACTAAACTTCTCTAGAGTTGCTCTATGAACCAATTTTCAGCCATCCAAATTTAACTTTTTACATAGCAAACCCCCCTGAAAGGAAATTGCAGACTTTAACCTATAAGTCAGTTAGGCAGTAAGACAGAAGAGCTAGAAACTTACCTTACCTAAAGATTGCTGCTATATTACTGCTTCTTATTCCTTCTCCCATAATAAGTAGACAAAAAGGTCTCCTCCAGTATTTCACAGGACCTAGTGTCTCTAAGAAGTGCCACATACCTACTAAAGTTTTGTAAATTACAGTCTCACTGTAAAACTGATTACCTCTCAGCACCACTTGGTTCTACCCGCTCCGTTCCTGTGGACCTACCCCAAGGCCATCCAAGCCTCCCCCCCTTTTTTCACAAACTTGTTCTGAGACTAGGTGTAGTTTCCTTTGTTCTGCCACTAGAGGGCAGCAAAGTACACAGCTTGTAATCCCTGTATCTTACCTGTATACTAAACTTCTCTATAGTTGCTGTATGAACCAATTTTCAGCTATCCAAATTTAACTTTTTACATAGCTAACCCCCCTGAAAGGAAATTGCAGACTTTAACCTATAAGTCAGTTAGGCAGTAAGACAGAAGAGCTATAAACTTACCTTACCTAAAGATTGCTGCTATATTACTGCTTCTTATTCCTTCTCCCATAATAAGTAGACAAAAAGGTCTCCTCCAGTATTTCACAAGACCTAGTGTCTCTAAGAAGTGCCACATACCTACTAAAGTTTTGTAAATTACAGTCTCACTGTAAAACTGATTACCTCTCAGCACCACTTGGTTCTACCCGCTCCGTTCCTGTGGACCTACCCCAAGGCCATCCAAGATTCCCACCCCCCCTTTTTTTCACAAACTTGTTCTGAGACTAGGTGTAGTTTCCTTTCTTCTGCCACTAGAGGGCAGCAAAGTACACAGCTTGTAATCCCTGTATCTTACCTGTATACTAAACTTCTCTAGAGTTGCTGTATGAACCAGTTTTCAGCTATCCAAATTTAACTTTTTACATAGCTAACCCCCCTGAAAGGAAATTGCAGACTTTAACCTATAAGTCAGTTAGGCAGTAAGACAGAAGAGCTAGAAACTTACCTTACCTAAAGATTGCTGCTATATTACTGCTTCTTATTCCTTCTCCCATAATAAGTAGACAAAAGGTCTCCTCCAGTATTTCACAGGACCTAGTGTCTCTAAGAAGTGCCACATACCTACTAAAGTTTTGTAAATTACAGTCTCACTGTAAAACTGATTACCTCTCAGCACCACTTGGTTCTACCCGCTCCGTTCCTGTGGACCTACCCCAAGGCCATCCAAGCCCCCCCCCTTTTTTTCACAAACTTGTTCTGAGACTAGGTGTAGTTTCCTTTGTTCTGCCACTAGAGGGCAGCAAAGTACACAGCTTGTAATCCCTGTATCTTACCTGTATACTAAACTTCTCTAGAGTTGCTGTATGAACCAATTTTCAGCTATCCAAATTTAACTTTTTACATAGCTAACCCCCCTGAAAGGAAATTGCAGACTTTAACCTATAAGTCAGTTAGGCAGTAAGACAGAAGAGCTAGAAACTTACCTTACCTAAAGATTGCTGCTATATTACTGCTTCTTATTCCTTCTCCCATAATAAGTAGACAAAAAGGTCTCCTCCAGTATTTCACAGGACCTAGTGTCTCTAAGAAGTGCCACATACCTACTAAAGTTTTGTAAATTACAGTCTCACTGTAAAACTGATTACCTCTCAGCACCACTTGGTTCTACCCGCTCCGTTCCTGTGGACCTACCCCAAGGCCATCCAAGCCCCCCCCCCTTTTTTCACAAACTTGTTCTGAGACTATGTGTAGTTTCCTTTGTTCTGCCACTAGAGGGCAGCAAAGTGCACAGTTTGTAATCCCTGTATTTTACCTGTATACTAAACTTCTCTAGAGTTGCTGTATGAACCAATTTTCAGCTATCCAAATTTACCTTTTTACATAGCTAACCCCCCTGAAAGGAAATTGCAGACTTTAACCTATAAGTCAGTTAGGCAGTAAGACAGAAGAGCTAGAAACTTACCTTACCTAAAGATTGCTGCTATATTACTGCTTCTTATTCCTTCTCCCATAATAAGTAGACAAAAAAATCTCCTCCAGTATTTCACAGGACCTAGTGTCTCTAAGAAGTGCCACATACCTACTAAAGTTTTGTAAATTACAGTCTCACTGTAAAACTGATTACCTCTCAGCACCACTTGGTTCTACCCGCTCCGTTCCTGTGGACCTACCCCAAGGCCATCCAAGCCCCCCCCCTTTTTTTCACAAACTTGTTCTGAGACTAGGTGTAGTTTCCTTTGTTCTGCCACTAGAGGGCAGCAAAGTACACAGCTTGTAATCCCTGTATCTTACCTGTATACTAAACTTCTCTAGAGTTGCTGTATGAACCAATTTTCAGCTATCCAAATTTAACTTTTTACATAGCTAGCCCCCCTGAAAGGAAATTGCAGACTTTAACCTATAAGTCAGTTAGGCAGTAAGACAGAAGAGCTAGAAACTTACCTTACCTAAAGATTGCTGCTATATTACTGCTTCTTATTCCTTCTCCCATAATAAGTAGACAAAAAGGTCTCCTCCAGTATTTCACAGGACCTAGTGTCTCTAAGAAATGCCACATACCTACTAAAGTTTTGTAAATTACAGTCTCACTGTAAAACTGATTACCTCTCAGCACCACGTGGTTCTACCCGCTCCGTTCCTGTGGACCTACCCCAAGGCCATAAGCCCCCTTTTTTTTCACAAACTTGTTCTGAGACTAGGTGTAGTTTCCTTTGTTCTGCCACTAGAGGGTAGCAAAGTACACAGCTTGTAATCCCTGTATCTTACCTGTATACTAAACTTCTCTAGAGTTGCTGTATGAACCAATTTTCAGCTATCCAAATTTAACTTTTACATAGCTAACCCCCCTGAAAGGAAATTGCAGACTTTAACCTATAAGTCAGTTAGGCAGTAAGACAGAAGAGCTAGAAACTTACCTTACCTAAAGATTGCTGCTATATTACTGCTTCTTATTCCTTCTCCCATAATAAGTAGACAAAAAGGTCTCCTCCAGTATTTCACAGGACCTAGTGTCTCTAAGAAGTGCCACATACCTACTAAAGTTTTGTAAATTACAGTCTCACTGTAAAACTGATTACCTCTCAGCACCACTTGGTTCTACCCGCTCCGTTCCTGTGGACCTACCCCAAGGCCATCCAAGCCCCCCCCCTTTTTTTCACAAACTTGTTCTGAGACTAGGTGTAGTTTCCTTTGTTCTGCCACTAGAGGGCAGCAAAGTGCACAGTTTGTAATCCCTGTATTTTACCTGTATACTAAACTTCTCTAGAGTTGCTGTATGAACCAATTTTCAGCTATCCAAATTTACCTTTTTACATAGCTAACCCCCCTGAAAGGAAATTGCAGACTTTAACCTATAAGTCAGTTAGGCAGTAAGACAGAAGAGCTAGAAACTTACCTTACCTAAAGATTGCTGCTATATTACTGCTTCTTATTCCTTCTCCCATAATAAGTAGACAAAAAGGTCTCCTCCAGTATTTCACAGGACCTAGTGTCTCTAAGAAGTGCCACATACCTACTAAAGTTTTGTAAATTACAGTCTCACTGTAAAACTGATTACCTCTCAGCACCACTTGGTTCTACCCGCTCCGTTCCTGTGGACCTACCCCAAGGCCATCCAAGCCCCCCCCCTTTTTTTCACAAACTTGTTCTGAGACTAGGTGTAGTTTCCTTTGTTCTGCCACTAGAGGGCAGCAAAGTACACAGCTTGTAATCCCTGTATCTTACCTGTATACTAAACTTCTCTAGAGTTGCTGTATGAACCAATTTTCAGCTATCCAAATTTAACTTTTTACATAGTTAGCCCCCCTGAAAGGAAATTGCAGACTTTAACCTATAAGTCAGTTAGGCAGTAAGACAGAAGAGCTAGAAACTTACCTTACCTAAAGATTGCTGCTATATTACTGCTTCTTATTCCTTCTCCCATAATAAGTAGACAAAAAGGTCTCCTCCAGTATTTCACAAGACCTAGTGTCTCTAAGAAGTGCCACATACCTACTAAAGTTTTGTAAATTACAGTCTCACTGTAAAACTGATTACCTCTCAGCACCACTTGGTTCTACCCGCTCCGTTCCTGTGGACCTACCCCAAGGCCATCCAAGATTCCCACCCCCCCTTTTTTTCACAAACTTGTTCTGAGACTAGGTGTAGTTTCCTTTCTTCTGCCACTAGAGGGCAGCAAAGTACACAGCTTGTAATCCCTGTATCTTACCTGTATACTAAACTTCTCTAGAGTTGCTGTATGAACCAGTTTTCAGCTATCCAAATTTAACTTTTTACATAGCTAACCCCCCTGAAAGGAAATTGCAGACTTTAACCTATAAGTCAGTTAGGCAGTAAGACAGAAGAGCTAGAAACTTACCTTACCTAAAGATTGCTGCTATATTACTGCTTCTTATTCCTTCTCCCATAATAAGTAGACAAAAAGGTCTCCTCCAGTATTTCACAGGACCTAGTGTCTCTAAGAAGTGCCACATACCTACTAAAGTTTTGTAAATTACAGTCTCACTGTAAAACTGATTACCTCTCAGCACCACTTGGTTCTACCCGCTCCGTTCCTGTGGACCTACCCCAAGGCCATCCAAGCCTCCCCCTTTTTTCACAAACTTGTTCTGAGACTAGGTGTAGTTTCCTTTGTTCTGCCACTAGAGGGCAGCAAAGTACACAGCTTGTAATCCCTGTATCTTACCTGTATACTAAACTTCTCTAGAGTTGCTGTATGAACCAATTTTCAGCTATCCAAATTTAACTTTTTACATAGCTAACCCCCCTGAAAGGAAATTGCAGACTTTAACCTATAAGTCAGTTAGGCAGTAAGACAGAAGAGCTAGAAACTTACCTTACCTAAAGATTGCTGCTATATTACTGCTTCTTATTCCTTCTCCCATAATAAGTAGACAAAAAGGTCTCCTCCAGTATTTCACAGGACCTAGTGTCTCTAAGAAGTGCCACATACCTACTAAAGTTTTGTAAATTACAGTCTCACTGTAAAACTGATTACCTCTCAGCACCACTTGGTTCTACCCGCTCCGTTCCTGTGGACCTACCCCAAGGCCATCCAAGCCCCCTTTTTTCACAAACTTGTTCTGAGACTATGTGTAGTTTCCTTTGTTCTGCCACTAGAGGGCAGCAAAGTGCACAGTTTGTAATCCCTGTATTTTACCTGTATACTAAACTTCTCTAGAGTTGCTGTATGAACCAATTTTCAGCTATCCAAATTTACCTTTTTACATAGCTAACCCCCCTGAAAGGAAATTGCAGACTTTAACCTATAAGTCAGTTAGGCAGTAAGACAGAAGAGCTAGAAACTTACCTTACCTAAAGATTGCTGCTATATTACTGCTTCTTATTCCTTCTCCCATAATAAGTAGACAAAAAGGTCTCCTCCAGTATTTCACAGGACCTAGTGTCTCTAAGAAATGCCACATACCTACTAAAGTTTTGTAAATTACAGTCTCACTGTAAAACTGATTACCTCTCAGCACCACTTGGTTCTACCCGCTCCGTTCCTGTGGACCTACCCCAAGGCCATCGAAGCCCCCCCCCCCTTTTTTCACAAACTTGTTCTGAGACTAGGTGTAGTTTCCTTTGTTCTGCCACTAGAGGGTAGCAAAGTACACAGCTTGTAATCCCTGTATCTTACCTGTATACTAAACTTCTCTAGAGTTGCTGTATGAACCAATTTTCAGCTATCCAAATTTAACTTTTTACATAGCTAACCCCCCTGAAAGGAAATTGCAGACTTTAACCTATAAGTCAGTTAGGTAGTAAGACAGAAGAGCTAGAAACTTACCTTACCTAAAGATTGCTGCTATATTACTGCTTCTTATTCCTTCTCCCATAATAAGTAGACAAAAAGGTCTCCTCCAGTATTTCACAGGACCTAGTGTCTCTAAGAAGTGCTACATACCTACTAAAGTTTTGTAAATTACAGTCTCACTGTAAAACTGATTACCTCTTAGCACCACTTGGTTCTACCCGCTCCGTTCCTGTGGACCTACCCCAAGGCCATCCAAGCCTCCCCCCCCCTTTTTTTTTCACAAACTTGTTCTGAGACTAGGTGTAGTTTCCTTTGTTCTGCCACTAGAGGGCAGCAAAGTACACAGCTTGTAATCCCTGTATCTTACCTGTATACTAAACTTCTCTAGAGTTGCTGTATGAACCAATTTTCAGCTATCCAAATTTAACTTTTTACATAGCTAACCCCCCTGAAAGGAAATTGCAGACTTTAACCTATAAGTCAGTTAGGCAGTAAGACAGAAGAGCTAGAAACTTACCTTACCTAAAGATTGCTGCTATATTACTGCTTCTTATTCCTTCTCCCATAATAAGTAGACAAAAAGGTCTCCTCCAGTATTTCACAGGACCTAGTGTCTCTAAGAAGTGCCACATACCTACTAAAGTTTTGTAAATTACAGTCTCACTGTAAAACTGATTACCTCTCAGCACCACTTGGTTCTGCCCGCTCCGTTCCTGTGGACCTACCCCAAGGCCATCCAAGCTCCCCCCCCCCTTTTTTCACAAACTTGTTCTGAGACTAGGTGTAGTTTCCTTTTTTCTGCCACTAGAGGGCAGCAAAGTACACAGCTTGTAATTCCTGTATCTTACCTGTATACTAAACTTCTCTAGAGTTGCTGTATGAACCAATTTTCAGCTATCCAAATTTAACTTTTTACATAGCTAACCCCCCTGAAAGGAAATTGCAGACTTTAACCTATAAGTCAGTTAGGCAGTAAGACAGAAGAGCTAGAAACTTACCTTACCTAAAGATTGCTGCTATATTACTGCTTCTTATTCCTTCTCCCATAATAAGTAGACAAAAAGGTCTCCTCCAGTATTTCACAGGACCTAGTGTCTCTAAGAAGTGCCACATACCTACTAAAGTTTTGTAAATTACAGTCTCACTGTAAAACTGATTACCTCTCAGCACCACTTGATTCTACCCGCTCCGCTCGCCCTACGGGCTCACTCCGCTCCCCTACCCTACCCCCAATTCTAACCCACCCCCAGTAGTCCTAGACTTATACTTCCTAAACCACACCCTCTCTCTTATCCAACCTATCCCGGACTCAAGTTAATTTACCTAAGCCACACCCATCCTTTTATAGTTTTCCAGTACTCTATCTCATACCACCCCTACCTATACTACTTTCATCAGCCTCTCCACCCTTAGTATTTTCCTTCTTTACTACCCTACCTTAACTCTTCACTACCTAAACAACTTCTTTACCCATACAAGCTCTTCATCACTTCTGCCCTACCTTAGCATTATACAACTTCTTTAGCCTTCCCATTTCTCTTTCATTACTACCCTACCCTATCTATATACTACTTAAAGAAAACTCCTCTACTTGTAGCATTACTCTTCTCGACTACCCTATCTTAACTTCTTATCTGACGCTATTGCATCCTTGCCCTACCTGGCAGAAACAGTTCACATTTACTAAGTAATATGTCTACAACAACTAAAACTATCCTCTCCTTGGTAATACTCTTAGCCACTCTTATACCTGTCCTCACCACTACCTATCTCCTCACCTCGTTTGAAAAGGTTAATTACTACTATCTCAACTACTCTCCTAAACAAACCACTATATATAACAGTGCCCACACCCATCCCCAAATAAATATCCCCTCCACTTCCTGCTACTTGCTACCTAAATATCATCGACTTACACCCATGAAATTAAACCACCCCACAATAAAAAAAATGAAATATCTAACTAGCCTTAATTCTAACCCTCTTTCTGCACTAAAATCTCCCACCTTAAAAGATGGTGACATCCACCCTAACCCAGGCCCTTCTAATCTCTCTACTTCACCTATTTTTAGTAGCTCTCCTAACACTCTTACTACCCAGACCAGTCTCTCTAACTTCGTACTAATAGGTCATCTCAATATCCACAGTATTAACAAAGTTGCCCATCTCCATGCCCTTCTGGATATTCACTCCTTTGATATCCTATGTCTTACAGAAACCTGGTTAAAACCCACAACTAAGGATAATGAAATAATCCCCCCAGGGTATAATATACTGAGACATGACAGACTAAAATGCAAAGGAGGAGGAGTAGCCGTACTGTTTAGAAATGAACTACACATCTCCTCTATACCGTATTACCCACCTGTAAATAGTAAAGTTGAACTCTTAATCACTAGATTTCAACTCAGTCCCACTAAAGCACTTTACATAATCTGTATCTACCTACCCCCAGGTAATAACATTACTACTATAGAGGATACCCTATGCTGGATATCTACTACTTTCCCACAAGAAACTATTATTCTAGGAGATTTCAATACTGACTGGAATAGTATCAATACAGATAATCCTTCTCATATTAATCTGCATGGCTTTAACCAAACTATCACCACCACCACTAGAATTAATAAACCAAATAATAAAGAAACTATACTAGACTGGATACTAATCAATAAACAAGAACATACTTATAAAGTAGGGATCTTGCCTGATGATCTAAGTGATCACATGCCTACTTATATCATAAGACAAAAGAATGACATTACCAGTGCCCCCAACTACAGGACTTCTCGAACCAAGAAAAACTTTCAGCCTGTATTATTTCAAATAGAACAGTGCCTGTGACTGGAACCCTCTAAAAACTCTCCCTCTTGAAGAAGCTGTTAGATACTTCAATAACAAATTCTTAACAATCCTCGACAGGCATGCACCTAAACGATCTATTAGAACAAAATCCAAACCAGCCCCCTGGCTCTCAAAAGATACCAGACAAAAAATATTACTTAGAAATAAATCCTGGGCGAAGTGGAGAGCAACCAGAAATACCTCAGATCAACAAATCTTTAGACAGTTGAGAAATGCTACAAAAAAAGCTATTCTCTCTGACAAAAAAAGCTACTATTGCAAGCTGCAGCAAATTCACCACAATAATCCACAAAAATTCTGGGCAAGCTTGAATAACCTCCTTCGTCCAGGCCACTCTAGCACTCCTTCCCCTCTAGGGTCAGAAAACAATACCCCCCCCATCAAACAGCCAATGCCCTTAATACTTTCTTCACAGACACCATACGAACTCTAGCTAGTCAACTAGCTTCAGACAACTCAGATCTACCTAACTTCTCACCTCATACTCAGCCAACATTCCAACTACAACCCATCTCTACCTCTTACATCCAAAACTTGTCCACAAACTTAAGCCTTGCACCCCCTCTGCCGATAAGTTACCATCTGAATACCTACAGCAAACAGCTAAAGTCGCCTATCCTATATCCATCCTGATAAACCACACCGTAACTGAAGGAACCATTCCAGATCTCTGGAAAATTTCCCACATTATTCCCTTACACAAAGGAGGTAACTCTAATGACTATTCTAACTACAGGCCTATAGCTCTCCTTTCTCCATTAGCCAAGATTATGGAAAAATGTATTCACCATCAGCTAATGGACTACTTACTTCAACATAACATCCTATCAAACTGTCAGCATGGCTTCAGGCCTTTTCATAGTACCACCTCAGCTCTCCTATCCTTCACCAACACCATTAATAATAACCGTAATAATAGCAGCCTCTCATCAGCACTCTTCCTCGACCTCTCTAAAGCCTTTGATATGGTTAACCATCTCTTACTCATAAACACTCTGTCATCCCTCTCTCTTGACGCCAAAGCAATTCTCTGGTTCAAGTCTTAACTTAGTAATAGACAGCAAGCCATTCTTTGGGAGAATCAGCTATCATCTCACCTTCCTATCTCCCTGGGAGTCCCTCAGGGCTCCATTCTTGGTCCTCTTCTTTTCTCATTATTCATCAATGACCTTCAAGTAGCTATTCCTCAAACCACCTGTATACAATATGCTGATGATTCTACTATCATATGCTCTGCCAACTCTATATCTGAACTTCAATCTTTAACCCAGACAGCTTTCAACACAGTAGAGGCATGGTTCTCAAAACAGTGCCTTCTTTTGAACACCAAAAAGACCAAGCTACTACTGTTTTCAACAAACAGTAAGTCCTCCCCCATAGATTTCTCCATTCAATCCAATAATGGCACCCTTATATCCCCCGACTCTTCCACCAAACTATTAGGAATTACAATTGATAACAACCTCACCTTTGACAATCACATTAATAACACCATTAAAACTGTTAATGAAAAACTGGGCTCCCTATATGGGATAAAACCTTTCTTAACTCCAACAGCCAGAATGACTATTGCCCACTCTCATCTTATTTCAACTCTTCTGTATGCTGCACCCATATACACTAATCTAAAAAAAATAATCTTACCAAACTAGCCAACTCCTATAATAGTATTGCTAGATTTGCCACTGGAAACCCATATAGAACTCACCACTGTCTTAACCTTCACCAGCTAGACTGGCTCGAACTAAAAAACCTTCTGATACTTTCCCAACTTGCCATTGTTCATAAGATTCTTTACCAACCTAACAACACACCAATACTCAACAACCTTATTGCACCCTATAGGAATCTGGATTCCTTATGCTCCTCCAATAAACTTCTAGCCAGTACTACCAAGTCTAACAACTTAGCTGGGGACTCACTGTTCTCCAATACCACTGGAAAACAATGGAACCTCTTGCTATCCGACATAACCTCACTTCCATCCCTTCCTCTCTTTAAACAAAGTCTTAAGAAGCACCTTAAAACTCACTGGCTATGCCCTTGCTGTTACCCAGACTGATCCTCTGGGTTTCTCTTTGTCATCTCTTGACTTCCTACTTTCCTCCACTCTTTCCTGTCTACTCCTCTGAATTAGTAGCACCTATAAGTTAACTCTACTACTTAAGCACCAATAACATACATTTTCTACTTGGCTATGAATGTACCCTGAAGGTGGTATTCCTGCCATTTTCTTTATACCTCTTCCTTTTTCTACTGTTACTGTCTAACCCTTTGGAAATAGTAACTGTCTGGAGTAAACTAGAATAACCAAGGATTTAAATGTACTCTAATAATGTCTTGGGGCTGCCCTAGATATTTATACTGTAAAATTATCTGTATTATTGTAGTGTGTCGCATAGTCTTCCCATAATTTAAACTGTAATGCCTTTCTTGTTTGTTATAAACATTTTTTATGTGGTGGTGGTTGTTTATATGTGGAGCTTTTCTCCCCGGGCCTCTACTGAAAATGGAAATATATCCAGCTGGACCAGCCCGGTCAACAAATGGAAAATAAAATAAATAAATAAAATAAATAAATGTCAGAGAGAGAGAGAGAGAGAGAGAGAAATGCCTTAGTTAGCTCTAGCAGGTGAAATTTATTTTCAAGCGCATTTTCAAGGAATTGTGAGCTTCAAGGGAAGCAAAGGTTACTGCTGCTCATGCTAAGTCTGCTTAAAATGAGCAACTGTTTTGTTTAGCAAATGGTATTATTATTGTGGCATAGAATTTTAAAGCAGTATTAGCACAGCAGGTAGCATACTTGCATCTTGATACAAAGGGCTGTAGGTTCTATTCGTACAGCATGTACATTTGTATTTTAAGGGGATATGGTACTGCAGTCCTTAGTATGTCCTTTGGATGAAACACCTAATAACTATGAATCTGTTTTTCAGCTTGCCACCCATTCCCTATTGCAATATACCAGCTTACCATTTCTTTTAATGTAACATAGGCAATTTATTATTCAAGGGCAACAGCCAACAGGCACTGAATTTGTAAATGAAACACTGAAATATAAAGTTGTTTTCTAGCAACATCTTCATTGGTTTCAGATCTCTTTAATGTGGAATTATTCAGATGACTTTTACTTCTGCAGAGATTCTGCATATTGATTGATACTGGTGGATTGTATGACAGAAGTTTGAGTGGCCCTTTTATGGTTGAAATGCTCTGAATTGGGCAGTTTGCCATCATTGGTTCATATGATTTGTTTCATTGCTTAAAGGAAAAATGTTCAGAACTATAAATTTAAAACACACTCTAACAAGTGGTGCTGTATTATACAAGGGATATAATTCAATTATTATATAGTATAATTAATACAGTCAGGAAGGTGAATCAAAGAACTTTTGCATGGTTCTAAAAATGTGTGCAAGGAGCCTATGATTTGAAAACAGCCCAAAGGTAAACTTACCCTGCCACTGGCCAGATGCATTTTCTTTGAATGTGGGTTTCAGTGCTGTTTCAGTAAATGTGGGTTTCAAAGGTAGAGAAGTTTTAATGCTAAGTCTGTTTTCATTGTAAGACTATTGCTTTGTTTAGGTTTAGTAAATGTCTATTAGTGTTTGTGCTATAAAATTTGAAATAAAAGTTGTAAATGAAATCCAAATATCTGTAATCATTGTAGAAGTAAAGCACACTGAGAGATTTGAACAGTCTATGACAAATGGGGAGAAATAGCAAAGCAATGGGACACTGGAATGGCTGTGTGGGTGGGGTGGGGGTGGGGCTATGTGGGCAGGGCTCTGGGTTTGCACCCCCCTGCAAAAAATCCTGCAGGCTCCCTTGCAGGCATGATTGTCAAAGAAGGTAGGACTGTAGCACTGAATAAAGATAAGTGGCAACAGGTGACATGAAACCCTCATACCATTAAGAAAATAATAAGGGAAAAAAGGGGCTGTTTATGATGATAATGATAGGAAGAAGAAAAATGAGTTGGAAGACTATGTGTCTCATGATTCCTTTCACTACAGAGTGTAAGAATGCAAGCAGAAGGAAATATGTCACTGGGCATATCAGCAAAGAGTGAATTATGGATTTCTTTTTTTCATACATTACTGTTGCAGATGTACCTTGCACACAAGGAGAACATACAAGTTGCAAAATGGGGGCAGTCAAAATGTAAATCCAGGGACAAGAACCCAAACCCAGTGACTTTCTACAGATACAGCCTGGGCTAAATGTAGCAACATGAAAACCAGAAAAGAAAAACAAATGCAATATAGATAGCTGAAACAGTACATACAAAGAAAAATAAAACATCACATTCTTAAGGCATATATAAGTACAAAACACGATACTGACTGGTTTTATAACCCCTTCTACCTAAATTATATTTTCTTTATGAATGCAAATAACACAGGTAGTAGGACACTTGCAACGCACCACAAGGGCATCTATTTGGAGGTGTGAGACTACATTCTGTGAATAACAACACTACAAAAATAAATGCTAATTCAAAGGGAAAACAGCAAATTCAGAAACTTACTGTTAAACATTTTAAATATATTTTATGGGGGTGCTTTCCTGCTGTACTCCAAAATGTTTGGAATGCAGTCCCAAAACAGCCCTGCTTCTTACAATAGGGAGAATAACCCAAAGTGTTACAAGGTCAGGCTTAGAATACATTCATTGGCATTCACACTTGTAGATCCATGGTTCTAGGGATTGCAGTTATGCCCCTAGGATTTCAGCAGATACCGCACTATGAAGACTTGTGACATATATTGGGTCTGAAATGAACACTCCAAAAACATCTCC
Organism: Protopterus annectens; assembly: GCF_019279795.1. Classification (NCBI taxonomy): domain Eukaryota; kingdom Metazoa; phylum Chordata; order Ceratodontiformes; family Protopteridae; genus Protopterus; species Protopterus annectens. The sequence continues at coordinate 381,031,007 of NC_056741.1, forward strand.
AGGAATGATGGCATTTTGGCACAGAGTGATGCTTCTGCTGAGCAATGCTGGTGATGATGTCACACGTGCCAGGCCTGACTTGAGACACTCACTTATAATTTCTGGGAAAAACATTTGACAAGGTGCACAAAATAGGATTGCTTCTACTATGTGGTGTTCTGTTAAACTTTTATTTAGTTATTTTATGTCTTTTTTATACTCGGGTTATGCCTTAATCCATAAAGACCGATTTTAGTCATTCCCCACAGTTATTGAATTACTTTTGCCTTGACATCACCTATACCAGAAAACACCATCAGCTTCTGAAATTATGCCAGGAATCTAATTACCTGAAGTATTTTATATATATAGATGTATTTATTTATTATGTAGTGACACAAACATGTATAATGGTCTCAGTATTTCTTCTTTACTATAACACGGTATTGAGCTGTATCCACTTGTTGAATTCTAAAGTAATCATCCGATTTCCATTTTGTTTGATACTGAGGTTAAAGATATTTGAAGTCATACAAATAAACTTTTAATTAGCACTGCAGAAAAATCATCTGTGATACAGAAATCAAAGTAAATGTGTACAGATTTACCATAGATCAATATATTAACAGAAAGCAAATATGAACCACAAGTAAGTAAGTAAATAAATAAATAAATAAATAAAATAAACAATGCCTTTTTTTTTTTTTAGGAATATTTGCACCAGAAAAAACTTCTGCATGGAGATGTGGCTGCCCGTAATGTACTAATACATCATGACTTTACAGCAAAAATCAGTGGACTCAGCATTGCCAGTGACATCTACAACAGGAGCATGATCCTGATGCACCACAAAATTCCACTGAAGTGGCAGGCCCCAGAGCATCTGATGAAGAAGCCAGTGACAGAGAAGAGTGACATGTAAGTCAGCCTGTATCCTGGATGGGCACTTGAAACAATGCAAGAGAAAAGAGTAGCAAAAATGATCAAAAAAGCAGAGCTTACTTCTTGCTTTGGCAAGAAAGCATGTACAAAATAAGTGACTTAAGGAAACGCAGTATCATAATATACCACCAAACAGCAATAATTTTAGCATGCCGCTGTGATTTTTGCCCATAGATTTACTACTGCTCTGTCCACACCAATGTTCTTTACTAGTACTAATAATATCACTGAACTAAGGCTGAGATTCAAAAAACCGTACCCACGATCACGTAAAGTGTCTGCTGCAGGTAGGTCAGTTTATACAATCATGGGAAATGTGACTCAAAGAAATGTTTAGCTGCAGTGAGAAAGCCATTATTACTGTCTAATTTGCATGTCTCAGAATCACTCTTTATTACTCCTGGTGCAAAAATGACTTTGTTGCACTAATTACCTCTACTGACCTACACACTCTGTTGGCACAGACACCCTCCCATGCCCTTTCACACAAACTTTCAGACACACACAAATATGCCCCACACACGCACAGACTTTCACTCAACATCATACTGACCACACTCAAACAGACTCACAGACACACTTACCCATTCATTCCCACACATATACATTCACACTTTCAATCCCCTAGCAAACCTCCCTCCTGTGGCCATGTAGGCACAGACACACACACACACACACACACACACACACACACACACACACACACACATATTGTCATCCAAATACTTTCATACACTTGCAGATACACACCCTTCTCACACATCCACAAATTCACACACTCCACCAGCACTACTCCTCTGCTGAAGTTTGCCAAAATAAACTGCAACATGGCCTCTCTCATTGAATATAATAGAGGTCAGCACAAATATTTCTGGGGAGAGCACATGAGTAATTAGCATTAGTAGCTCCCATGGAATTCCTTATCATCATATAATACAGCCCATCAGGACTCCCTACCTGGTGATTCTTCTTGCTGTAGACCTGTCTCTGAACTGGAAAGGGTTACTGAAAAGGGCTGGCCACTCATGGTAGGCCTTACTACTCACAGCACACCTTTCAGAATTCCAGGGTAAGTTCATATACAGTCTTTATCATTACCCATATGATTATAGTGTTTGCAAGACCATTTGTTTATAAGGTAGACATCTCTTGTTTCAGGCTCTCTATTATAATTTTGAAGGTCAAGGTTGTGATTTGCAATGCTCAGAAACCGAGTACACAAACAACATACACTACGAGTCCAACTCAAATACAACATCCAATGTAACTCAAATCAGATCATCAAATGTGCATCCTTAATACCCTTAAATAATACAATGCACTGTTCCGCTATGCACTGGCTCTGTATGCAAGAAAGGCTATTCCAAAATAAGAAGAAAATGCTTATTTCATCTTTTCAACATTTTTGGCTGTGCTGCTGATCCTTCAAAGCAGGGCTTAACAGTCTATATTATCAAAGCCAATCACTCAGCAGGAGCTTGGTATGGCTGATATATTAAACGTGAAGACACGGAATGCTCACAGGTATAAACAAAAACACAGGCCAACTCTGCACAACTAGAATCTTAGGCCACAGGGCAATGTTCTGCTTTACAATAAGGCCAGTAGTGTAAGTAATGGGATCTGAGTCAAGGAAAGTGCCATAAAGAAGGTAATTTGTCACTGCTGCATGTGAGATGTGAAAAGTTTCCATTGTTGTGACAAATTTGTGCTGCACAAGCACAGACAGCAATAATCCCATAACTTCTTCTTTCGGCTTTTCCCGGTTAGGGGTCGCCACAGTGGATCACCTGTCCGCTCATGATTGGCAGTAGAGTTTTACGGTCTTAAGTTGCGAGCCCGGCGCCCATCCTTCCACAGAAGGCACACACACACATGCACGCACTCACACCTAGAGCCAATTTAGAGTATCCAATCCACCTACAGCATGTCTTTGGGATGTGGGAGGAAACCGGAGCACCCGGATGAAACCCACGCGACCACAGGGAGGACATGCAGACTCCACACAGAAGGCACCCCAACCAAGGATTGAACCAGAGAACCTCTTGCTGTAAGGCGACAACGCTAACCGGGCACCACAGTGGCCGCCCTAGCAATAATCCCATAACAAGGCACATAAATCAAGCTGTCTCTGTATTTTGAAATTCATCCCTAGTATTCATGTGATATGGTTTTCATGTACTTAGTCAACATTTATTTTAGCACAATTATTAATTAGTACACCATACAGTGCTTTTGAAAATATAGCATATTTGATCATTAGAAGTCCTAAACAGCAATAAATATGTGAGGGACTTTACACACTACCTTTTTTCTCCCCCACTTTTGTACTGAATGTTCTTTACCTGGCACAGACCCTGCCAGCATCAGAAATTTTGAAGAGGCTTTTGGCAAAAACTCTAGAGGCATAGCCTACTTTCTACTCCAGTCTAGCCATGAAGATCAGAACGATATACATATGCACCATTTGCTCTTGTTGATAAGTAAAAAAAAAAAAACTACGACTAAAATACCCTCATCTGGTGCTACTCGTGAGAGAAGATTGTACCATTTGCAGTGTCCTCATCTATTGTTTTCAGTTGTGCACATGCCAAGACAGAGGTGATGGGGCACAAATGGCATACAGCCATTGGCAATGCCAGAGGCACGATTATAAACTTCTGTAGAGTGTCATTGTGCTTATGGGATGCCAGTTTCCTGGAAGATGAATACTGCTGAGACAGCCAATCCTGAGACTCCATCCTCCTGTCTGCCCTCCTGATGTCATGACATACTTACTCTGTTGTGGCAACACTGCATGCATAGCAGAGGGGCTTTAGAAGGTAAGGGTCATCCTTATTGGAGTGATGGGAGTTGTGAGGACGTTGCCACAGACAGGGATGTACCTGCACTAATAGTGATATGGTAATAAACAGGGACCCCTAAAGGAGACTGCATGATGGATGAGGAAGCCAGAATACCTAACAAGGGAGGCATAATAGATGGATGTATCTGTTAAAATATTATTTAAAAAAAAAATCATAAGATCAATGCCCCTACAATATCTGAATCTCACATTGTGAAGTCAGCTACATAATAACATGAGGGTAAGTGTATATTTCCTTCCTGAAACTAAGATCATCCAAATTCCAATCCTAAAAATGCTATTCACCTTCTGTCTCCACCCAAGATGCACCTACCATGAATCCAGTCATTTGGGGCCATGGCCCTTTTGTCAAGACACTGGTAAGAATTCATTCTACTAATGCTTGCTGCTCCTGAAATTGAGAAAGTCATCCTTTTTTTCTGAAGAATGAAACTGGCTTACTTAATTCCCATGCTCATGACAAACAAACACAATCTTCGTCATGCCTAGTTATATGCCACACTCTAAAATACCAACAATACATTTCTGCAGGAGTTGGACTGTGACATATCTCTGTGAGCATTTCAAGTAATGTGCATCATATTGACATTCTTTGATGTGACCCACAATTTTAAGCATTATGTGACTGAGTCTCATCTCATATACTATAACATTGCAATTTTGAATTGCTTAGCTGCATAATTTCACACCTGCTATAAAAAAATCACCATCCACAGAAAAAAGTCTGGTAAATTTTTTTGCATCAGGTACCTTATGTAGTGAAGGTACATAAGGCATTGCTTTTTTTACCCAAGTCCACCCAACTCCAGATCCATGATTTAATTTATTACACTGTAAACTATTTAGCAGAATTAGCTAAACAGCTCACACTGTAATAAAAAGAATGCAAAACAGAACCAGAAGCAGGACTATAATGCAACCGATCATCATTGCAGACCTAATTCACTAATTCTGGGTCTGATGCACAGATGCATGTGATATGTGTTAGACACTAATTCTGACTCTGATGCACAGATGCATGTGATATGTGTTAGACACTAATTCTGAGTCTGATGCACAGATGCATGTGATATGTGTTAGACACTAATTCTGGGTCTAATGCACAGATGCGTGTGATATGTGTTAGACACTAATTCTGAGTCTGATGCACAGATGCATGTGATATGTGTTAGACACTAATTCTGGGTCTAATGCACAGATGCATGTGATATGTGTTAGACACTAATTCTGAGTCTGATACACAGATGCATGTGATATGTGTTAGACACTAATTCTGAGTCTGATGCACAGATGCATGTGATATGTGTTAGACACTAATTCTGAGTCTGATGCACAGATGCATGTGATATGTGTTAGACACTAATTCTGAGTCTGATACACAGATGCATGTGATATGTGTTAGACACTAATTCTGAGTCTGATGCACAGATGCATGTGATATGTGTTAGACACTAATTCTGAGTCTGATGCACAGATGCATGTGATATGTGTTAGACACTAATTCTGCTTCTGATATACAGATGCACATGATGAGCGTTAGACACTAATCCTGGGTCTGATACGCAGATGCATGTGATGTGTGTTAGACATGTCATATTACTGTACTTCATTACCACCAAAGACCAAACATTAGGGGGGCTGGTCCAGGCCTGTATGAATAAAAACTGTAAGGAAACTCTAGCCTCCCCATATACAAGGATTTGAACTAGTCCATCAGTGTAATCTTAATTAAATAATAATTTGGTAAATGGTGCAGATGCTTTGAGTGGGTAAAATGAGCAGAATATATTACTTTGGGTAGAATTTTGTTCACTTGATCACAGTGAATGAGTGAAGGCCTAGCCAGTCACATGGAGGTAATTCAGGGAGACTGATATTAGTCTGCATGTGAAAGCAGTTTATGTACTTTTCATCAAATTTAAACAGTCATGGGTGGGGTGTGTATGGGTGAAACAAATTGAGTTAACTATGACTGGCAGAATTTATTTCTTTTGATCACAGCTCATCATCAGAACTGTATAAAGTCAGAAAGTGACTACTTCTGAAAATGTGGAAGACAGGTTTTGTATGTGTGTGTGTGTGTGTGTGTGTGTGTGTGTGTGTGTGTGTGTGTGTGTGTGTGTGTGTGCGTGTGTGTGCGTGTGTGTGTGTGTGTGTGTGTGTGTGTGCACGTGCATGTGTGTGCACGTGCGTGTGTGTGTTTGTGTGTGTGAGACAGTAGAGTCCTTACGATCATTTGGTTATAATTAAATAGTCTGCAGTCATGAAAAAGGGAATTTTGAGATTGAATGAGTGACTGTGTATGTGTACTGGGTATGAGGATGCGAGTTTAGTGTGTGTTTGAAGAAAGCAACTAACTTATTAATAGCAGTCAGTATCATGCAAGCATATGTGTGTGTGGGTTTACCTTTATATCGTCGATCCCGATAAAAACTATATCATCAAATGAAAATGAATTCTTTTTATATTATTACCAAAATAAGGACTCAGTGATGTGCAGTGTTGGTTACTTATACTTCTTTACATGATACTAAGACAACTTATATTTTATTTACTTTATTTTTATTTTGCTTTTGCTTACAAACATTTTTAAGCATGTATTCAGTAATATGCATATAAGTTTAAAATCTTGCTAATATGTTCAAGGTTTTCTCCCTGGGCCTCTGCTGAAAAGGGGTTTACACAGTGGCACAGCAGATAGCATTGTCACCTCACAGCATGAGATTCAGTGGTTCAGTTCTCAGTTGGGATGCCTTCTGTGTGGAGTCTGCATGGCCTCCCTGTGTATGTTGGGGATTTCCTCTAGGTACTTCTGTATCTTCCCGCATTCCAAATACAAGCAATAGGTGGATTGGACTCTAAATTGGCCATAGGTGTGAGTGCGCACGTGAGTGTGTGGTATGGAAGAACAGCCATAACAAGGATAACCACCCAACAGTGTGAACCTTGGCTCTAGATGATTGTCACTGTTGAAGTGACACCCTGACCCCATGTGCAAAAATGGGAAAAGGCAAACATTACATTACATTCCTATGAAAGCAGAGGCTGCTATTATAATATAAAAGATACTTATGCATTAGTAGATGTTGAACATTGTGCATTTCAAGACGTGTATGAGTGGGCTTGTCAGACAGATGATAGACCATGCGATCAGTGATTAGAAACTCAAAGAAAGTGAGGTGAGGGAAATAACTAGATAGGGAATAAAATGCTGATATTGTAGTTCAAAGGTGGGGTGTAAAGCAGGTTCAGAGCCAATATATATGGCTACAATAAGGTTTGTGTTAGAGGTATAGAGGTGGGGATGAGCAGTGTCACAAAATGATGAATATACCTGAGAGATGCCATTAAAAGTATTCAGGCATAGAAGAAGACTGGTTGTGGAGTACAGGACTCTGAAAGAAGAGGATGGTTTAATGATATAACAAGGTGAAGATAACAGTGATATTTATCCTGGAGATGTACAGGAGCAGATCTACTGATTTGATAAGTGAAATTTAGTTGTTTTAAATGAGTCTGTATTCTGAATGGATTTAAGTGATAGTCAGATGTGGTTCCATGGTTTAACTAAACCTGCAGTATTAGACAATTTGGTGATTGTTCTCTAGAGTGTACAATTCTACTGGAGGAGTAATGTATTAGATTGTTAAGGCATGGGCAATTTTTTAGCTTATAGACAAGTCTGTGTATTGTAGTTAGCTGAGAAAGAGCTAGTTGATGTGGTACTTCTAATGCTGTTTAATTCTCTGAGGGTAGGCAGTGGTGTTATAGTTTACTGTGAATTTGGCTATTTTATTACAACATTGCTGAAGTATGGACAGTTGTGAGACTTGAAGTTTAGTAAAGACTGGGGCAACATGGAGGAGATAATGCAGTAAGAAAGTAGAGGCTATAAGTCTTCTGGCTATATCAGTGAGCCTTAAAGATGAGAGTTTATGTAGGAGTTCCTGGTGGGATAAAGTATCAAAGGCTTTTGATAAGTTTGTGAAGACAGTGGAGACTAGGCTTCTGGCATTGATGTGGCTAACAGTATTAACAAAATTCAGAAAAGCAATACTTGTACTGTGATAAGGATGAAAGCCATGTTGGGTTGAAGACAGAATCTGGTTATATATCAGATGTTGATAAGCTGCTAATGAATACAATTTTTATAGTTTTTATAGAGAACTCAAAGTGACAATTGGCCTATAGATCTTTATTTATTCCTCTTGCGCAGGGGAATAATGAATGTTTTTTTTTTCCATAGTGAGGGGACTTTATTTTCAGATAGGGATCAATTTATCAGACTTAAAATTGTATATGCAATAGTCTCAGATGCTATTTTAAGATATTCACCCAGTTATTGTCTGGGCAGCTGTAGTAGGCTTTAATTTTTGGAGGTATTGTTGATGGTTTCTTAGGGAACTGGTTGGAAGGAGAAATGCTGAAGGAGGTTAACTGAGGAAGGACCTCAGGAGCTTGATTAGTCACCTGGCTGATTAATGAGTGTACTGTCTGTATACAATTGACCTAGTTGGCTATAGTATCCTTTTGTTTCTGTGTGTTTAGTGTTGGCTGTGGCATGTCCTGGATTTAACAGTTTATTGACTGAGGCACAGAACAGCTTTGGATTATTAGTGTGTATGTTTTGATTGGGTGAATAGTAGGCTTTCTTATCTTTGGTGATAAGTTGTTTTGCTAGGTTCCTTAGTTGTCTATCTGTTGGTAGACTAGAAGCTGTTTATTTTCTGTCCAGACCATTGATACTTTGTCTGTTTCATGAGTTGTTTTGTTGCTGAGGATAGCCATGGGGCATGTTTCTTCTCCCTTTGGGGAGGGTTAGGGAATGGGTGTCACAGGTGGAAGGTGCACATGGGAAGAAACATTGTATCTGATGAAGTATGATAGACAGAAGTACTCATTAATTTGAATAAACCAGACAAGTTAAAACTCAAAGAAGGATTGCCTGATTTTGAGAATGTTTACATTCTGCTCTGGTAGCTGTCTGTCTGGAAATATCTACAGGAATACAACAGTGGATTACTTCAAACAAACAGGCTTTTACTTTTGTTTTTCCTTTTAAGCGTTTTGCTTGGAGGATGCAAACTAAGAGTTTTGTTGGAAATGTGAGGGTAATTGACATTGGTAGGATGTTAAGTGTGCAAGCGGAAGAAGAGATACTACTACGAGAAAGTGTAGGAGAAACAAGTTTCTGAAATGCAAGGAATAGAGGGTTTTAAAAGGACATAGTATGATGATGTAGTTAAGATAGGAAGTAGTGAAGGTTAATTTGGGGAAAGTAGAACTGAAATGTAAATAGTAGATGGGTACTGCTGGGAAGGGGTCTGAGTAGGAATGGATATACTGCAAAGTAGTATGAGAGGGAGAAAGACTGCTGGGAATGATGATATATGTTAGATAAAAGTTTGGAAATAAATAGAAACAAGGCTGTTGGTATGATAGTAGTAAAGTTGTTTGGGGAGGGTTAGGGAAGGGGTGTCACAGGTAAAAGGTGCATGCGGTAGAGTAAGAGGGGGTGCGTGAGTGAGAACTGGAAGTATCAAAGCTTTCTATGACATTTAGGTAAAAGTAAAAAAAGTATTATTTTCATGTAAAATGTTAAGATATGTGCCATTTTTCTTTCCCCCGGGACAGCATTGCACTGCAGAAAGAGAGACAAGTGGTCTAATACTGTTTTACTTCCTGTCTGCAATAAAGTCAGTGAAAAACAGTTTTACAATATTGTTTTTTTTTTATATAGCAGCTGCTGACCTACTGACATTAATAGAACTAATTGCTTGTACAAGACTGTGGGCAATACTTGTCAAGAAGAACTATGTGTTTCCCCTCTTTCTGTGTCTGTCCTATGTAATACAGTTGGAGACAAAATCCTCCACCAAACTATGTAAGATGTTATACTTAAAAGATGGTTGGGTTTTGGATTCCTATGATTCCAAGGTAAGGAAATGGAAGTTTCATGAAGTATAAGTAAGTTTCTGGTACCTAAACAAAACTAGAACCATCTTGTATGGAGAAAAGCAACCTAAGGATTGAGTTACACTGTAGGAGAGGGTGGACTTTTCCTTTAAGAAACAGGAAATAAAAGAACTAAGAGGATGTAATTTTCTTATATTCCCTGTCATTATTAAATAACAGGAAATGGGGAATTTCAACTGATACTAAGACAACTTATATTTTATTTACTTTATTTTTATTTTGCTTTTGTTTACAAACATTTTTAAGCATGTATTCAGTAATATGCATATAAGTTTAAAATCTTGCTAATATGTTCAAGATTTTCTCCCTGGGCCTCTGCTGAAAAGGGGTTTACACAGTGGCACAGCAGAAAGCATTGTCACCTCACAGCACGAGATTCAGTGGTTCAGTTCTCAGTTGGGATGCCTTCTGTGTGGAGTCTGCATGGCCTCCCTGTGTATGTTGGGGATTTCCTCTAGGTACTTCTGTATCTTCCCACATTCCAAATACAAGCAATAGGTGGATTGGCCTCTAAACTGACCATAGGTGTGAGTGCGCACGTGAGTGTGTGGTATGGAAGAACAACCATAACAAGGATAACCACCCAACAGTGTGAACCTTGGCTCTAGATGATTGTCACTGTTGAAGTGACACCCTGACCCCATGTGCAAAAATGGGAAAAGGCAAACATTACATTACATTCCTATGAAAGCAGAGGCTGCTATTATAATATAAAAGATACTTATGCATTAGTAGATGTTGAACATTGTGCATTTCAAGACGTTATGAGTGGGCTTGTCAGACAGATGATAGACCATGCGATCAGTGATTAGAAACTCAAAGAAAGTGAGGTGAGGGAAAGAACTAGATAGGGAATAAAATGCTGATATTGTAGTTCAAAGGTGGGGTGTAAAGCAGATTCAGAGCCAATATATATGGCTACAATAAGGCTTGTGTTAGAGGTATAGAGGTGGGGATGAGCAGTGTCACAAAATGATGAATATAACTGAGAGATGTCATTAAAAGTATTCAGGCATAGAAGAAGACTGGTTGTGGAGTACAGGACTCTGAAAGAAGAGGATGGTTTAATGATATGACAAGGTGAAGATAACAGTAGTATTTATCCTGGAGATGTACAGGAGCAGATCTATTGATTTGATAACTGAAATTTAGTTGTTTTAAATGAGTCTGTATTCTGAATGGATTTAAGTGGTAGTCAGATATGGTTCCATGGTTTAACTAAACCTGCAGTATTAGACAATTTGGTGATTGTTCTCTAGAGTGTACAATTCTACTGGAGGAGTAATGTTGTATTAGATTGTTAAGGCATGGGCAATTTTTTAGCTTATAGACAAGTCTGTGTATTGTAGTTAGCTGAGAAAGAGTTAGTTGATGTGATAGTTCTAATGATGTTTAATTCTCTGAGGGTAGGCAGTGGTGTTATAGTTTACTGCGAATTTGGCTATTTTATTACAACATTGCTGAAGTATGGAGAGTTGTGAGACTTGAAGTTTAGTAAAGACTGGGGCAAGACTCCCTATGCTGTGGAATAAAATCCCGGTCCATGTGAGGCAGAGCACCTCGCTGACTCTGTTCAAGAGAAATCTAGACCTGTGGATGGGAGGAGATGGTAGTTTACACGGGGGGATCATCTCTGTGTCACTGCTGGACAGCACAACAACAAAGCACCGATGATTTTTTTTTTTCATATAAGGTGTGGCCAAAGCCTGAAATGAAACTTAAATAACATAAAGGGCAGATAACCTGGTATAAGTAGCCTATGAACATGGAGGAGATAATGCAGTAAGAAAGTAGAGGCTATAAGTCTTCTGGCTATATCAGTGAGCCTTAAAGATGAGAGTTTATGTAGGAGTTCCTGGTGGGATAAAGTATCAAAGGCTTTTGATAAGTTTGTGAAGACAGTGGAGACTAGGCTTCTGGCATTGATATGGCTGTTAACAGTATTAACAAAATTCAGAAAAGCAATACTTGTACTGTGATAAGGATGAAAGCCATGTTGGGTTGAAGACAGAATCTGGTTATATATCAGATGTTGATAAGTTGCTAATGAATACAATTTTTATAGTTTTTATAGAGAACTCAAAGTGACAATTGGCCTATAGATCTTTATTTATTCCTCTTGCACAGGGGAATAATGAATGTTTTTTTTTTCCATAGTGAGGGGACTTTATTTTCAGATAGGGATCAATTTATCAGACTTAAAATTGTATATGCAATAGTCTCAGATGCTATTTTAAGATATTCACCCAGTTATTGTCTGGGCAGCTGTAGTAGGCTTTAATTTTTGGAGGTATTTTTGATGGTTTCTTAGGGAACTGGTTGGAAGGAGAAATGCTGAAGGAAGTTAACTGAGGAAGGACCTCAGGAGCTTGATTAGTCACATGGCTGATTAATGAGTGTACTGTCTGTATACAATTGACCTAGTTGGCTATAGTATCCTTTTGTTTCTGTGTGTTTAGTGTTGGCTGTGGCATGTCCTGGATTTAACAGTTTATTGACTGAGGCCCAGAACAGCTTTGGATTATTAGTGTGTATGTTTTGATTGGGTGAATAGTAGGCTTTCTTATCTTTGGTGATAAGTTGTTTTGCTAGGTTCCTTAGTTGTCTATCTGTTAGTAGACTAGGAGCTGTTTATTTTCTGTCCAGACCATTGATACTTTGTCTGTTTCATGAGTTGTTTTGTTGCTGAGGATAGCCATGGGGCATGTTTCTTCTCCCTTTGGGGAGGGTTAGGGAATGGGTGTCACAGGTGGAAGGTGCACATGGGAAGAAACATTGTATCTGATGAAGTATGATAGACAGAAGTACTCATTAATTTGAATAAACCAGACAACTTAAAACTCAAAGAAGGATTGCTTGATTTTGAGAATGTTTACATTCTACTCTGGTTAGCTGTCTGTCTGGAAAATATCTACAGGAATACAACAGTGGATTTCTTCAAACAAAGAGGCTTTTTCTTTTGTTTTTCCTTTTAAGCGTTTTGCTTGGAGGATGCAAACTAAGAGTTTTGTTGGAAATGTGAGGGTAATTGACATGGGTAGGATGTTAAGTGTGCAAGCGGAAGAAGAGATACTACTATGAGACAGTGTAGGAGAAACAAGTTTCTGAATTGCAAGGAATAGAGGGTTTTAGTATGATGATGTAGTTAAGATAGGAAGTAGTGAAGGTTAATTTGAGGAAAGTAGAACTGAAATGTAAATAATAGATGGGTACTGCTGGGAAGGGGTCTGAGTAGGAATGGATATACTGCAAAGTAGTATGAGAGGGAGAAAGACTGCTGGGAATGATGATATATGTTAGATAAAAGTTTGGAAATAAATAGAAACAAGGCTGTTGGTATGATAGTAGTAAAGTTGTTTGGGGAGGGTTAGGGAAGGGGTGTCACAGGTAAAAGGTGCATGTGGTAGAGTAAGAGGGGGTGCATGGGTGAGAACTGGAAGTATCAAAGCTTTCTATGACATTTAGGTAAAAGTAAAAAAAAGTATTATTTTCATGTAAAATGTTAAGATATTTGCCATTTTTCTTTCCCCCGGGACAGCATTGCACTGCAGAAAGAGAGACAAGTGGTCTAATACTGTTTTAATTCCTGTCTGCAATAAAGGCAGTGGAAAACAGTTTTACAACATTGTTTTTTTTTTATATAGCAGCTGCTGACCTACTGACATTAATAGAACTAATTGCTTGTACAAGACTGTGGGCAATACCTGAGAAGAAGAACTATGTGTTTCCCCTCTTTCTGTGTCTGTCCTATGTAATACAGTTGGAGACAAAATCCTCCACCAAACTATGTAAGATATTATGCTTAAAAGATGGTTGGGTTTTGGATTCCTATGATTCCAAGGTAAGGAAATGGAAGTTTCATGAAGTACAAGTAAGTTTCTAGTACCTAAACAAAACTAGAACCATCTTGTATGGAGAAAAGCAACCTAAGGATTGAGTTACACTGTAGGAGAGGGTGGACTTTTCCTTTAAGAAACAGGAAATAAAAGAACTAAGAGGATGTCATTTCCTTATATTCCCTGTCATTATTAAATAACAGGAAACAGCTCCTGAGCAAGGTTTAATCTGGCTGGCATACCATAAGTACTTGTTCTTCTCTGCTATGCTCTACCGTTATACAACACGGTGATTCATAAACGCTTTTAATTCTTTAAGCATAGCAATAGAGCTGGGATCATTACCGTATTATGGCAATGAGGGGATCTGGTGCTGTGGCGAGAGCTCAGGAATGTCACTATGTGTGGAACAGGACAGGTGCGGATGCGGTAGCAGGTTTACCTGTACCACAGAGAACTGCAAATGCAGTTGTTTATTTATTTGTTTTACTAAAGCACTAATGCTCTAGGTGATTTGGTCACACTGACTAATGCTGATGTGACATCCCAACCCTATGTAATAAATGGGAAAAGGGGAAATGACAGTGAAGAAAATGTTGCTCCTCAGCTCTATATGGTGTGCAAAAGATCAGCAGAAAAAGGGGAATCGGTATACAAAGAAATGGTACCCCAATTATAGTCTTGCAGCTCTCTAGTCTCATAACATCCTTAGGTTGGACCAGCTCATATGCATTTGATACATTGTCTCTGAATCATATATGATCTTTTGGGTGGGTAACTGTGCCAAGTCAAGAGGCATCTTTTACTCAATTTGCATATTTCTGGTGTTTCTACCTGGTTTATATAGTTATATTATGTAATATAAAAAAGGACTGTCTGACAGTAGGAGACGTTTGGTTTATATATATATATATATATATATGTATGTGTGTGTGTGTGTGAGTGGAGGAGAGAGTGGCAATCATCAAATCAATGAAACTCTGATGTCGCTAACACTGACGCGCTTCTGTGTATGCTCTGATATAAAACAGTATGCCCACATTCCCTGCTAATTATTTACTCCAACTCAAAGATCGCACAATCCACGAGGAAAAGGCATATCCCCCACCCCCAGGGATTGCACAGTCTTGCACAACTGTCAACCATCTATTTTGTCAGCCAAAGTATATCAGCAAAACAGAGGATTATTTAAACTTAGTCAACTCCAGGTAATACATATATATATATATATATATATATATATATATATATATATATATATATATATATATATATATATATATATATATATATATATATATAGATATATATCTCTGGGTCTACTATGTAATCTCGAAATACTGAAATCCCGAAATTCAGTATTTCAAAATTACTTAGCCGAAAACCCAAGCACAACTCACAACTCCGAAAACACACAATCGAAATTCAAAATGCCGAAACTGCTCTACACATACACACACACAAAACTCCCCCCACTATCAAATAAATGCATCTACACTATAGATAAGCAGTGGGGCAAGCACCCCTGCACCCCCCATACCCTCCCTACTTATATATTCTAACTCTGAGATCGCACAAACAGAAACACAAACGAAACTCACACACACACATCACAGTCACAGCACACACTTACATACACTAAAGCCCCTAACCAACACATTTACATACACAAATGTACCTAAATTCAACTGATATATCCAAACACCAGCAGAAGCGGAAATTCACCATCTCTGTGCTTCAGGATTTTGAATTCCGTGCTTCTGCCAATTTTCGGAACTTTGAGTTTTCAGCTGTGAAATTTCGAAATACTGAATTTCGGGATTTCAGTATTTCGAAATTACAGTGGACCCATAGATATATATATATATATATATATATATATATATATATATATATATATATACATATATAGATATATATATATATATATATATGTTTACATATGTGTGTGTGTGTGTGTATATATATATATATATATATATATATATATATATATATATATATATACACACACACACACACACACACACACACACACACACACACACACACACACACACATGCATACTCTGTCTATATAAACAGAAAAAAAGATCAAAATGCAGGAGACAAGTGAATCTCAGATATTGCTCTTCTGCTTTAAACTTTTTTTTTGCAGGAGCAGGCATGCCTACCACACCCCCAATCTTAATTCTGAGATTGCCATATCTCAAAGAAAAGGGCTTATTCAAAGAAATGTCCATCCTGGACTTGGTATATGTAAGTCTGTTTTTACAGCCATTTTGTCTAAGCATTTTTTCAGTTTATTAGTAAATTAAGGCCTTATTTGGCCTTCCGCTTTACCATGCACCTAGCAGTGCAGTATCCAGTGACTTCCTGTGCCTTAATGCTTACTTTTGTATTTGAGCTTCAGAGCAAAAATACTAATTAATAAATTAGTTTTCAACATTGACTCTGCCAATCATGAGCGGACAGATGATCCGCTGTAGCGACCCCTAACCGGGACAAAGCCAAAAGAAGAAGAAGTTTTCAACATTGACACATTTCTTGTTTTATACACTTCATTGTAGTTATTTTTTAAGATCATTGTACAAAATAATCTCCCAAGTGAGTGTGGCAAGCCAGTACAGTTCTCTTATCTTAACAGTGAATATCATGAACCACTTAGACTTAACTGTCAGGGTCCTTGTAAATCAGAACCCCTCAATGGTCTGAACATAGGTGATATGCTCCTTGTATTCTCTATATTACACTACAAGTGGTTAGCAGTCCATACAGTAAGCATTTATCAAGCTCAGTGGAGTCAGTACAGTATGACAGAAGAATGGATATGACTGGGCACAGTGCTGTTTTAGTTTACTTAATTCATTGTATTGCAATGCATATTCTATTACCACATTGTTTCATTGGTAAAGAGGAACTTCCAGCTCATGATACTAACTCTTTCTCCCCAATCTCTTCTCTATTGTAGTTGGTCCTTGGGAATCCTGATGTATGAAATGGTTACTTTAGGTAAGATTTTTTTTTCTTAGTTCTTTCAAAGAATTATAGCCAGTAGTATAAAATAATAAAGATGCTCCTAGATTTGGGTTTCCCAAATAATGAGACTGACTGTCCTGGGAAGACCTCAACCTGTCCTTAGGATGGTTGTGTAAGGTCTGCATAAAGTTTAAATATTTTCAGCAGAAGCATAATGAAAAGTGCAAGAATTTTTTTTACATTTACTTATTCTTTGCTGACTGGGTAGATCCCACTGAACAGCTTGCTTTTTAAGGTAGCTTTATGCATGTAATTTCCAAAGAGTGACAAAGAATGACATAATGAGACAAAACACATTGAATATCCTTGTTTCGTTCCATATCTGCATGAATTGCATTAGGTCACCTCAACCTTGATCAAATTACCTTTTAGTGGACATGAGTAAAGCATATCACAGACTTCTGAGGAGAAGGAGAAGAAACTCTAGAAGTTATGTTGATTGTCCACTGCTGGAAGAACAATTTGTTTCATAACTGGCTGCAGTTCTCAGTGTAATGCCAGCTTTTTAGATAAGAAACTTACACTAACAAGGAAATTACCAAACCATCTTTTCAGACTGGTTTACAAGCTGTGCAGCCACAATATCGCAGTAGGAAATGTGTTTTATCATGACATCAGAGAAAGGCATGGCGATCTCCAACTGTCTCAAAACTGCTCCTGTATTGTAACTAGGAATGAGGAGCACTATTTAATGGATGGATGTTAGGACCCCTCATGACTCAGACCGTATCGCAGATAGATAATCATCATCCCTGATGACTTTAAGGCCAACAATGCTCTGCAATCAGATATGTATCCTGTAGATGGAATTAGAGTCCTACCTGCTTTTTGTTAAACTGTGGTAAATTCACCACCGTCCTACACCATGGCAGAGATTGTGATGTCTCTGGTATACAAGGGTTTTTGTCTATGCTTCCTAATGTAACAGTGATTACACCTATTTTGAAAATCTATTCACTGAGAGGCCTAACCCAGACATCACCTTTTGTGGAAGGTTAATAAGAAATAGAGGTCTCACAGTTAGATGTATTTTACTAACCATGGCATTTCCGAGACTCTTCTTCCAAGATTCAGAAAGAGGTACAGCATGGTGCTGCCTGTCATGTGGTTGAGGAAAATTTTGCTTTGTGTTAGTAAGATATCTTATTCTCCTAGTTCTGACTACATCTGATACTATCACACACAGTGAACTGGTTGATACTTCAAGGACTTCTGTGGGCCTGTGGGATAAGTGATCATCATCTTCTTTTGGCTGTTCCCATTAGGGGTCGCCACAGTGGATCATCGGTTTCCATTTCTTCCTGTCCTCTGCATCTTGCTCTGTCACACCAACCACCTGCATGTCCTCTCTCACCACATCCACAAACCTTATCTTAGGCCTTCCTCTTTTCCTGTTACCTGGCAGTTCCATCTTTAGCATCTTTTTCCCAATATACCCAGCATCCCTCCTCAGCACATGTCCAAACCAACGTAATCTTGCCTCTCTAGCTTTGTCTCCAAACCTTCCAACCTGGGCTGACCCTCTAATAAACTTATTCCTAATCCTGTCCACCCTCGTCACACCCAATGCAAATCTTAATATCTTTAACTCTGCCACATCCAGCTCAAATTCCTGCCTTTTTGTCAATACATTTTAAGAGAAAAGGTAGCAGAAGATATGATGTGGCATCTTTTCCTCCTTACTCACTACTCTGCAGTGTGGGATATCCCAGGAATCAACCTTGTTACCTATTTGTTTTGTGATGTGAATGTTGTGACTTAGATAAATCTCTTAAGAGGTGTGAATGGGTTTTTCACCTTTACATAAGTGATGCATACATTTATCTCTTCCATATCCTCATTATAGATTACTAATACATGGAAATAAATTGATGTCTTAGTGGTTTCTAATGCTGGATGGGCAATCAGTGTGTCCTGAGAGAGAATCATGCAATGGCAGAGGTTTTTCTCATGCACCTGTATTTCTATTTGGACTTTGGATTTACTTTTACATCAGTGGATATAAGTCTGGGTATGATGTGTGTGGAGTTCTTGGATGGATAAAGTGTTTTGAGTCTATAAATGATTGCCATATGTCCCTATCAGATAACTTTGCTAATGGATGAAAATAATTCAGTGTATACCCCCACATCTGAGGTACAGTGACCTTGGAGTTTGTATGTATAGCTATAGAGTGTGGGGGTGCCTCCCATTTGTCAGGGGCAAAGGACTGAAGCTCCTCCTACAAAAATGCTTTTATGTTGTAGCATCAAATTAAACAATTTAGGTGATGGAATTACAGTTATTTTATTTTTTTTCAAGAGTCATTGGTTAGATTCATCTTTTTGTTAATAACCATTCTGCAAAAATAACATGAAAGATCCCACAACATTCACACACCAGGTCTGATGTGCACCATGATGTCACATGCCAAATACATAAATGAGCACATCTTGTGGGACCACCAGCTGACCACCTTTCCAATACTAAGTACCATCCTGTGAATCAACAAATAATTACAAGTTGATACTTATTTTAATAAACAATTAATATAAAAAATATATACTTCACTGACTTATATGGAAATCCTACTACTGAGGATGGCAGGCAAACACTTATTTGCAAGGGGATGGAAGGTATTCCTTACTTATTAAAATGGTCCACTCATAAATCAACTGATTCTTTATGAACACTGAATCACAGACATGTTGTCTAGCAGATCCCAAGTTGTGAAAGTTACTGGTACTCTTTTTGAACATAAAATTGTAACTAATGGGGTACTACTTGGATCAATGCTGGGCCCTTTCTTATTTACCATTCATTTTGCAGACATCCAAGCCAGTATCCTAGAGATGTGGTTGGCCAAGTTTGTTGACAGTTGCAAGCTGGGCACTATTATCAATTCATCCACTGATACTAAATAGCTCCAAAAAGGACTGGAATATGCACATACATGGTGTACCAAAAACAGTCTCAAACTAAATACAAAAAAGTGCTTAGCAATGTTTGGCAAGAGAGCTGTTCCTACTTTATATGTTATAAATGCTCCTCCTCTTAGGTTCATAGGGCCTTACTAAGATTACAGCCAAAGGAGACCATCAAGAAGTTCAACACCATCACTCAGTACTGATGGGAAGCTAACAGTGCCTCCCATTAAACAGACTTTCTCCAGTCCTCTGCTACTGTGCTCTTCCTTTGGCCAGGCCAAGATAATCAATTTGCATAGAATTTCCACTGTCCACATCCCCTTTAGATTTTTCAAAGAAGCTTTCTAGGTTCAGCAGACAGGATGTGCCCTTTACAAATCCAAACTAACTAGGATCCGTTAAGTTGCCTGTGTCTGGATAAATGAGTTCTGCTAATGTATATCCCAAGGCTTTGCATATAAGACTAGTGAGGCTGGTGGCTGTATAATTACCTGGGTCTGCAGAGAAGTCACAATGGCTGTTCTCCAGGCATCAGAAACAAACCCTGTAGGAAGGCTGAGGTTGAACAATTTCAGTAAAGTGTTAGATAATGCATACTTGGCACTAATGAGAATGTAACCTGAGATGTTGTTTGGTCCCATGGAAGTATAACTTTTAGCCTTTGACAGGGATTCTAAGACTTGTTCCAAGGTGGTTACAGGGGAAACCAAATTCTCAGGGATAGTGGGAGCAACAATATGGGTATTAGGGATAAAGTTAACATTAAATCTGTCTACTAATATATTAGCTACACATTGTGGATGATCTCAGTGCGGTGTTGGACATTATTCCTTAATTGTCTGATAGAACTGAAGAAAGATTTGTAGTTTCCTTTGGAATCTGTTGAAACCTTAACTTCATACTCTACTTAACATTTTCAAATACTATTTTTAAGTTCCTTGCTGACATGTTTCAGTGTAATCTTGAGGTAGGAAGATGGGAACTTTTTAAAACTTTTCATGATTTCCTTTCTTTTGTTGCACAGTTTAATAGTACAGAAGTTCAACCAGAAAGGTTTATTCCTGAATTTACAATTATATTTAGTATGGATGAGTGCTGGTTTTCTACTCAAATGTTAGGCTGCTACTAAAAGTTAGAGATGAATACAACAGCTCTCTCAGTTGGGTCCATTTGCAAGGGAATGCTGGAATTTTGCACAGGTCTTTTACTAGCTGAAGCAGGTTTACCTTGGGGAACACTCCCTGAAGATGGTCCATTTTGGTTGTGGAATGGTACCACTTGAACTGGCAGAGAAGATGACTGATTTGTGGCCAGACTTAACCAAGGAGGAGGAGATGCAGGGTGGGGTGCAGGCAGGGGGGGGGGCTAGGTTGATAAGGACCGGTTTAAAGATATTAGAGTCTCTAATGTGTAGTTTTACAATTTGCTCCAGTGCACTGGTATTTAAGAAATGCTCAACATAACTATTTTCAGAGGTATAAATATGCCAATTGATGCTTGGGTAATTAAAGTCCCCTAGTAAAAAAGGTATTTGGTTTGATATTTCATGCCTCAATGGTGATAAGGTAATTTCTGTGATGTCTGGGCAACATTGATGAGGATCTGTAGCTAGCAATGACGTAATAGTTGGATTTGTTAAAGGTGATGTGGTTCTCCACAAGTTCCAAGTTAGCATTGTGGGTAATATGATGTGAAGTAATTGTGTTTCTAACAAATATAGGTATCCACTGAAGTTTCCTGTGAGTTTGAAAACATGACAGGTGCTGAACCCTGGTATAGAGGGAGTGCAGTCATTGGAATGAAAACATGTCTCAGTAACTATACAAATATGAATGCGTTTAAGTTGCAAGATGGCCTCGAGTTCTGGCATCTTTCTAGTTAGACTCTTAACACTGAATAGTTCCACTTTAATGTTGTCCAAACTTGAGTTTGAATTTTTTATTTAGGAATGTCCACAGGGGGGCTCTGCCAAAAAAGGCACTGTGGGGGTAACAAAGTCCTTAATCAGTATGCAGAAGGTCTGGTATGACAGGTGTAAGCTATCCAATAAGAAACAGGAAGTCTAATATACCATATCATACCAGGCTGACATATACTGCATCCTCTATAATGCAATCAGATTAGCGATTGATGAGGTGAGAGTGGACTACTGAGCCATGTTTCCAGAAGGATGAAAACTGGGGCTTGTTTAGTACTCAGGGGTTGGAAGGAAACTACCATATAAGACCTTTAAGATTTATGGAAGAGGTACCTAGGGAGATACTTTGAAGTTAGGTTAAACAGTAGCTGATCTAGCAGTACTTAATGAAAAGACAGAATTTGGTTTGTCAGCATTAATAAATAGTGGTGATTCACCTGTAGGCCACTACCTGGCTGCTAATGTTGGTCTCACTACAGCTTCACACAGCTAGGAATCAATCTTCCTTTACTTCTCTCACAAGAAGCAAAACACTAGCATTAATCTCAAGATGAGAAGTGGGCCGTTGGCTCTTTTGCTAATCAGCTGTCTTGTCCTAGATGTTGTAGGGGTCTACAGGCTTGTTGTAGTCTTTCTACTGGTAGATACCCTGGATAGCAAACAGACTAATCAGGAAAGTCCCCCACACACACACACATACACATAATGCACAGTGAGAGAAATCCAGGAATCAATGACCCTCTGCTCCTTCTCTTGCCAGGAGTAAAACAGTAGCACTAACCCCAAGATGACTCCTAGTAAATGTATGTGTGCTTCTTCTCCTCACTAGATGCAAAAAGAAGCATTAAACCCAAGATGGTTATTGAAAAGCATAACATAGGCTCTCCACTGATTGGTAGACTTGTCCCAGATGTTGCAGATTTAAAAAATGGGTTGGTTAATGGTTTAAGAATTGCAGTACATGCTACACAGTTAGGAAGATATAAAATAGGGTAACTCAGTCTTTAGCAGTCTAAGGAGGGAGAGGAGACACTAATTTTAACAGTAAGACCAATTTGATGGGGGTAGACACAGTATTCAGGCACTATGGAATATAGTGGGAGGAAAATATATTTAAATAGTGTGAGGGGAGTGACTTGACAAAATGGTAATGTTGTGCATACAACAGCCAATGAAAGAGGAGAGGGAAGGAATTATGTGCTCAAATTAATATAAGGTGCAGATAACTAGAGACAGATGAGTTTCAGAATGAAACAGTAGGGTGGGAAGATGGGGAAATCTAACTTCTGTGACTCAAGTTTTGGTTCCTTTCCTAGTTTAAATATGGAAAACAATACAATTAAAACACTGTAATGAAAAATACTGCAATATACAAAATACAAAAAAGCAATACAGGGAAAAATAAACATACCTTTCCCCTCACAGCAGTCTACGACTTACTTTATGGAATGTCATTTGAAGGTGGGGTTTGAGTTATCACTGCTGAGAACAATACCAAGTTACAGCTCTCCTTTCCTCAGGAACTTCTTGTCTGCCCTAGTCACATTAAAAGATGCTCTAGATGCTATCCTTAGCTGCATGAAGGATAGCTGCCTTAAGCTCAGTGCAGGTAAAACAGAACTTATGATCATTCGTGCAACTTAAAATCTTCCACTGCTCTTGGCCTTTCTCTTTTTACTAACTATGGATAGTGTTGGTGGTGCAACAGGAAGCACACTAATTTTTGGTGCACAAGGCTGTAGGTTCTATTCCCACATCAGATAGAGCAATTGCCAACAGTGCAGCGTAAGGGAGGTGCTATACTTCTGAATGTGCCATCCTTCTGATGAGGCATTAAACTGAGGTCTCATATGCCTGTGTTGGTTGTAGCTCAGATGCATGTAAAAGATCCCAAGGCACAAATCGAAAAGAATAAGGGAAGTTGCAGATGCCCTGGCCAAATTTCCCCTAGTGGTATAAATACTACCTTGGGTCTCCCCTGAAAAGAGGCTACTAGCCTAGTAGGGCTAACATGGTCAACAAAGGATATATAAACTTAAATAAATAAATGTTTAACTAGGTCAGAATTGTGTCTTAAATAAGAAGTCCAAATATGTTTTTTGTATGATCAGTTGACACTAAGTGGCTGAATGTCAACTTTCACTAAAGCTTCTTTTTATCACCCTAAGAACACCTTTTACTCGGAGCTGCATAATGGGGATATGGGTCAACTTCCATTGGTGTAGATGTAGTAGCATGTTTTTAAAGGGGGTTGACTTCTGTCTTACACCACTACTGCACAACTTGATTAGTAGCTTTAAAATGTGACTATAAGATCCTGTCTCCACCTCTCCTGGCTGCTAGTGATTACAGAATTCTGTCTAGAGCAGTCAAGGAAAAATTCCTTCTGTCTTGTGCCGCCTATCTTGGAATTTACCACTTTCCCTGTTAAGGTTGAACTGTCAGTGAAACAGTTTAAGAGATGCCTTAAAACTTTTTTATCTCATAAATATTTTCCAACAAACAAAGATGGTAGTGAACCGAAAAAAACTAAAACCCAAAAACAGGTTCACTTGGAGAGACCAAAAAAGGGTCAGAAACCATAAAATAATCCACTTTATTCATGCCAGATCAACTGATACATTTTCGACACAGATAAACTGATTAACGCCAGAAAAACTGATACGTTTTTGACACAGAAAAAAACGTCTTCTTCAGAAAATACCAGCTGCCACTATCTAAACACACTATATATAACCTATCTAATAAATTAATTAATTAATTATCCAATTAATTTTTTTTTTTTTTTGAAAAAAGTCTGTTGAATACACAAAATTGAAAAAATGCCCATTTCAAATAACATAACTATAAAAATGTAAACAATAATATACATGATGAACAAAATATTGCTTAATATTATCTAATAGTAATATTATTCGAACCATAAAATAATAAAAAATGTTTAAAAGATTGTTATTAAAAAATACACCAAATCATTACTTGAAATCCCTCTAACATTGATGTACTACTGCCACCGTGTGGATTTTTTTACAAATTACATCAAAGTTTTGCTGCTCTGAGCTTAAGTACAGAAGTGATAGACAAGAAGTCATTTAAACCAGGGGGTTTTGTAGATTCCAAAACAATCTGCCAAAACAACTCCATGTATTCCAATCTGGCTTCCCACATACCACCCCTTATATCCTTAGAAACAATTTCTAATACAAAAAAAGAATAAGTAGCTTGTGGACAATCAGTGATGTGGCGATGCAAAGCATTGTTACCGTTATGTTTTTTAATTTCGTAGAAATGTTCATACATACGACATTTCAATTTTCTTTCAGTTTTCCCAATGTAAAAGGATGTGCATTGATTACAAGTAACAATATAAACAACCCCTTGGGTGTTGCAGTTGGAATAACTTTTACTGAAAATTTGCCGATCTCTTGCTGGAATATTGTTTTTATTGACTATGTGAGAATATTGTGAACAAGCGCCACATTTGAAAGTACCCTTGTTCCGTGACCCCCTGTCTTTGCCACAAGGTCCACCAAACTCAAATAGTTGCTTAAAATTCAAGTCCTTATGGTAAATAAATTTCAAAGGTTGATTACCCATTAAACCCAAATCTGAAATTTCAACAAATCTTTTCCATTCTCTAGTGATAACTTCCGTAATAAACCTAGAATCATCTGTATAATCTAAAATGTATGCTTGTTCCCAATTGTTGGTCTTGTTGTTCACCACCTCATTGTCCATGGGCCCTTCAATAACCTTCCCTAAAATGGGGGCAAATCTGCCTTTTCTCCTTTCAAGGACCACCTCAAGAACTTCCTGCATTAAATCTAGTGGGTAACCCCTCTCCCCAAACATGTCCATGACTTTTTTACACTCAACAAGAAATTCTTCATCATTTGAGGTCATTCTACTCACCCTAACAAGCTGTCCCTTAACCAGGTTCTTTTTCTGGTAAAAAGGGTGACCACTTTTAAAGTGTAAGTAAGCATTATAAAAGGTTTCTCTGCGATGTATTTTGGATGAAAACCCTTGACCTACTTTACTTAAAGAAACATCCAGATATGTTAATGTCTGTGAATTGAAAGTATAAGTAAAATCCAAGAAGTTTGTAGAACTCTTTATATAGTCCAAAAATTCAAAACATATTTTTTGGGAATCAATCCAAAAAATACAAATGTCGTCAAGAAACCTTTTATACAAACACCAACAACTGGAAAAAAGACTGTGTAAAACAAACAATTCCTCCCACCTTGTTAAAACAATGTTTGCATATGTGGGGGCACATTTGGCCCCCATAGCAACTCCTTTTGTTTGTTTAAAAAATTCCCCCTGAAAGTACATGAAATTGTTTCTTAGAATGGTCTCTATAAACAAAAGACAGTTCCTAAAGTCATTTTGGGAAAATAAAGTACTTTCTCTCATACTGTCTTCTAACCATTAAAGTCCTATGTCATGGGGAATAGAGCCAAACAAATCCACAACATCCAAGGTTATAAATAAAATGTTAGGGGAAAATAAATGGGATTGAACTGACCTAAGAAAATCCCATGAGTCTTTGAGCACTGCTTCACCCCTATAAGAAAGTTGCTTAAGTTTGTCATCTACAAATTTAGCCAATGATGTAGTGACTGATCCCTCAGAAGAAACAATAACTCGTAAAGGGGGGTCTGTTGAATCCTTATGCACTTTTGGTATACCAAACACTGAGGGGACTTTAGGATGTAGGTTAATCAAAAAATTATACAGATCCCTAGTGATAGAGCCTTCTAGTAATAAATCATTGAGCAACAAACTGATTTTGGAATTTGCTGTATTAACTTCATTGATCGAAGCTCTTGAATATTTGGTAGTATCATAAAGCATATCTTTCATCTTGGATTCATATAATATAGTGTCCATAAGGACCGTTCCACCCCCTTTATCTGGTTGCATAATTCTGATGTGACTATTGTTCTTAAGTTCGTTTAATAATTTTCTCTCTTCATAAGGTAAATTGGGGAAAATTTTCTGATTTCCCTCTCTAACACATTCTCCAAATTTCTCAATTGTGGATGTAAAGGGGGGTTAATTGTACTTTTTTTCTTTAGGGAAATTGTACTGGAAGGTTCATTGTGGATGTCATGAAATAATAAAGTCAAATTATTTTTCCTTAAAAATAACTTTAAATCTAATATGGACCTTGGTATACTAGCTTTCCTTCCCGGAATGAACTTGAATCCTTTGGAAAACAGTTTAAAATTTTCCAAATTAACTGACAAGCTACTAAAATTAAATATTTTGTAATTATTAAATTCAAAAATATTCCCTTGTTGAACTATTTCAGAATTTGTATCAAAAAAATTGGCCATTTGTTCATAGGTTCATAGGTTCATAGATTAGTACTAGGCTTACTCCCCTTGCGATCCATTTTAAGCCTAGTCAATTATCCTTTGTGAGATTCAAACCCTGCACCTTGTGTTTGTAATAGTTCGGTCTGCGGTTGTAAAAATTGTGATAGACTGGATTCTTTTTGCGAATCCTGTCGGATCGTCGCAACGGGGGTGGATAATCTAAAGGGAACCTTTCCTCATTTTCATAAAAAACCTCATGTCTATCATGTTCAAGCTCATTTTCAAGAAAATCGGTCCGTTGATTGTTTGTGTTGAGGGAAACTTCTTTAGACCAAGAATTAAATGGTCTGGGTTTTGGATAGGCCGTACCCGCCTTGTAATCTCTAAAATCCACACGGTGGCAGTAGTACATCAATGTTAGAGGGATTTCAAGTAATGATTTGGTGTATTTTTTAATAACAATCTTTTAAACATTTTTATTATTTTATGGTTCGAATAATATTACTATTAAATAATATTAAGCAATATTTTGTTCATCATGTATATTATTGTTTACATTTTTATAGTTATGGTATTTGAAATGGGCATTTTTTTCAATTTTGTGTATTCAACAGACTTTTTTCAAAAAAAATTTTAATTGGATAATTAATTAATTAATTTATTAGATAGGTTATATATAGTGTGTTTAGATAGTGGCAGCTGGTATTTTCTGAAGAAGACGGTTTTTCTATGTCGAAAACGTATCAGTTTATCTGGCGTTAATCAGTTTATCTGTGTCGAAAATGTATCAGTTGATCTGGCGTGAATAAAGTGGATTATTTTACGGTTTCTGACCCTTATTTGGTCTCTCCAAGTGAACCTGTTTTTGGGTTTTAGTTTTTTTTCGGTTCGCTACCATCTTTGTTTGTTGGTTACAGTTTTTGTTCAAGATGGCAGAGGCTCCAGGGGGGGAAACCGATCACCAACTACGTAATTACGACGAGAAAGGTGAATTGAGGAAAGTTACTGGCCAACTTTCCCAGTTGGTTGAACTACTGACACCAGCCTGCCAATCCATTGTGTTTCTTGCTTCCGGCTCCAACACAGGCTCTCAGCAATTGCATAGGTCCTGGAACAAGGTTACAACGGGTCCGCAACAAACAACAACTGGTTCTGGAAGCTCTAACAGACTCAAGCTACATTCGAATGAGGATTTTACAGATTTTCCTCGTCTCTTACTTGCTACCACTTCGGTTTCTCGTGAGAGGGACCAAGGACAACAGGTCAACAAGAATGGCCCTGGTTCTCATTCTAATCAAGGTGACTTTTCCTCATTTTCCCAAGCTTTTGACTTTCAAGCCTTTGTGGACAAAAATTATTCTTTTAACGGAGTTTCTTCAGGTTCTAGACAGAGTGACTATGTTGTTAAAACTTATAAGGAGAACCTGGATGATTTATATTTTTATCTAGAAAAATACAAACGCTTGGGTTGTGATTGTACATTCCTTAGGGAATGTTTAGACAAAAAAGTTGTCCCTAAGGGGCTTAGAATCAGTAAATTTCCCAATAAAGTAGTTGAGGGCTTCATGCAGAACTATTAAAAATATTTGATAATTACGGCTTGGAAGTGGTTAGAGCAATACTTAGGGAGAACGAGAGAGTTAGGGTTGTCACTCTTGAACAAATTGAACGTATTAATACTAGTATTATTAACGATCTTCTTTTTTCTGTTGAAACAGAAAAAAAATTGTATTTTGACATTTTTTCAGAAATTGAGACAAGATGTATTGCCAACATGAAAAGAAAGCAAGCCAAATTGGCAAGAGATCTTAGAGATTACAAGGCGGGTACAGCCTATCCAAAACCCAGACCATTTAATTCTTGGTCTAAAGAAGTTTCCCTCAACACAAACAATCAACGGACCGATTTACTTGAAAATGAGCTCAAACATGATAGACATGAGGTTTTCTATGAAAATGAGGAAAGGTTCCCTTTAGATTATCCACCCCCGTTGCAACGATCCGACAGGATTCGCAAAAAGAATCCGGTCTATCACAATTTTTACAACCGTAGACCGAACTACAAATGACCAATTTTTTTGATACAAATTCTGAAATAGTTCAACAAGGGAATATTTTTGAATTTAATAATTACAAAATATTTAATTTTAGTAGCTTGTCAGTTAATTTGGAAAATTTTAAACTGTTTTCCAAAGGATTCAAGTTCATTCCGGTAAGGAAAGCTAGTATACCAAGGTCCATATTAGATTTAAAGTTATTTTTAAGGAAAAAGAATTTGGCTTTATTATTTCATGACATCCACAATGAACCTTCCAGTACAATTTCCCTAAAGAAAAAAAGTACAATTAACCCCCCTTTACATCCACAATTGAGAAATTTGGAGAATGTGTTAGAGAGGGAAATCAGAGATACGGTAGTCCAACATAGAATTTTCCCCAATTTACCTTATGAAGAGAGAAAATTATTAAACGAACTTAAGAATAATAGTCACATCAGAATTATGCAACCAGATAAAGGGGGTGGAACGGTCCTTATGGACACTATATTATATGAATCCAAGATGAAAGATATGCTTTATGATACTACCAAATATTCAAGAGCTTCGATCAATGAAGTTAATATAGCAAATTCCAAAATCAGTTTGTTGCTCAATGATTTATTACTAGAAGGCTCTATTACTAGGGATCTGTATAATTTTTTGATTAACCTACATCCTAAAGTCCCCTCAGTGTTTGGTATACCAAAAGTGCATAAGGATTCAACGGACCCCCCTTTACGAGTTATTGTTTCTTCTGAGGGATCAGTCACTACATCATTGGCTAAATTTGTAGATGACAAACTTAAGCAACTTTCTTATAGGGGTGAAGCAGTGCTCAAAGACTCATGGGATTTTCTTAGGTCAGTTCAATCCCATTTATTTTCCCCTAACATTTTATTTATAACCTTGGATGTTGTGGATTTGTTTGGCTCTATTCCCCATGACATAGGACTTCAATGGTTAGAAGACAGTATGAGAGAAAGTACTTTATTTTCCCAAAATGACTTTAGGAACTGTCTTTTGTTTATGGAGACCATTCTAAAAAACAATTTCATGTACTTTCAGGGGGAATTTTTTAAGCAAACAAAAGGAGTTGCTATGGGGGCCAAATGTGCCCCCACATATGCAAACATTGTTTTAACAAGGTGGGAGGAATTGTTTGTTTTACACAGTCCTTTTTCCAGTTGTTGGTGTTTGTATAAAAGGTTTCTTGACGACATTTGTATTTTTTGGATTGATTCCCAAGAAAATTTTTTTGAATTTTTGGACTATATAAAGAGTTCTACAAACTTCTTGGATTTTACTTATACTTTCAATTCACAGACATTAACATATCTGGATGTTTCTTTAAGTAAAGTAGGTCAAGGGTTTTCATCCAAAATACATCGCAAAGAAACCTTTTCTAATGCTTACTTACACTTTAAAAGTGGTCACCCTTTTTACCAGAAAAAGAACCTGGTTAAGGGACAGCTTGTTAGGGTGAGTAGAATGACCTCAAATGATGAATAATTTCTTGTTGAGTGTAAAAAAGTCATGGACATGTTTGGGGAGAGGGGTTACCCACTAGATTTAATGCAGGAAGTTTTTGAGGTGGTCCTTGAAGGGAGAAAAGGCAGATTTGCCCCCATTTTAGGGAAGGTTATTGAAGGGCCCATGGACAATGAGGTGGTGAACAACAAGACCAACAATTGGGAACAAGCATACATTTTAGATTATACAGGTGATTCTAGGGTTATTAAGGAAGTTATCACTAGAGAATGGAAAAGATTTGTTGAAATTTCAGATTTGGGTTTAATGGGTAATCAACCTTTGAAATTTATTTACCATAAGGACTTGAATTTTAAGCAACTATTTGAGTTTGGTGGACCTTGTGGCAAAGACGGGGGGGTCACGGAACAAGGGTACTTTCAAATGTGGCGCTTGTTCACAATGTTCTCACATAGTCAATAAAAACAATCTATATATTCCAGCAAGAGATAGGCAAATTTTCAGTAAAAGTTATTCCAACTGCAACACCCAAGGGGTTGTTTATATTGTTACTTGTAATCAATGCACATCCTTTTACGTTGGGAAAACTGAAAGAAAATTGAAATGTCGTATGTATGAACATTTTTACGAAATTAAAAAACAAAACGGTAACAATGCTTTGTATCGCCACATCACTGATTGTCCACAAGCTACTTATTCTTTTTTTGTATTAGAAATTGGTTCTAAGGCTATAAGGGGTGGTATGTGGGAAGCCAGATTGGAATACAGGGAGTTGTTTTGGCAGATTGTTTTGGAATCTACAAAACCCCCTGGTTTAAATGACTTCTTGTCTATCACTTCTGTACTTAAGCTCAGAGCAGCAAAACTTTGATGTAATTTGTAAAAAAAATCCACACGGTGGCAGTAAGTACATCAATGTTAGAGGGATTTCAAGTAATGATTTGGTGTATTTTTTAATAACAATCTTTTAAACATTTTTTATTATTTTATGGTTTGAATAATATTACTATTAGATAATATTAAGCAATATTTTGTTCATCATGTATATTATTGTTTACATTTTTATAGTTATGTTATTTGAAATGGGCATTTTTTCAATTTTGTGTATTCAACAGACTTTTTTCAAAAAAAAAAAAAAATTTAATTGGATAATTAATTAATTAATTTATTAGATAGGTTATATATAGTGTGTTTAGATAGTGGCAGCTGGTATTTTCTGAAGAAGACGGTTTTTCTGTGTCGAAAACGTATCAGTTTATCTGGCGTTAATCAGTTTATCTGTGTCGAAAACGTATCAGTTGATCTGGCGTGAATAAAGTGGATTATTTTACGGTTTCTGACCCTTATTTGGTCTCTCCAAGTGAACCTGTTTTTGGGTCATAAATATTTTCCATTGGACTCATTTTTAACATGCAATTTCAATACTACTTTTAATGTCACACATATTCTTAGATTTTATTGTCTTTACCTTCTTCTGGTATCACATTTTTGAAAGTCTAGCAGCTATACAAATGTGTTATGGTTAATAATTATTCAAACATGCCTAGGTTTAAGCTTTTTAATAAATTTGATTTAATTTTTGAACATTAAAATTCTGGTACCTTGTACTGGCAAGTGGTACAAAAATTAGCAAGATGCTGGATGTGATTTTGTAATTGTGCCTCCAATGTAGGGGCAGCAGAAATGGATACACTGATAAGGTAACCTTTTTTATTTTCATTCTTAGGAGCTCCACCGTATCCTGACATTCCTCCAAGACAAATTCTTCAGTTCCTTCAGAGAGGACACAGAATAAAGCGACCACCAACCTGTGGAACCACACTGTAAGGGATATTCTTAATATTTTGGTGTAGACATCTCGTCTACCACACCCCTTACCTAACTTCAGTATGCAGACTTACTCATATCATATCTTACCACTTAAAAATATACACGCAGACATATGTAGACAGAAAATGTATATATATATATATATATATATATATATATATATATATATATATATATATATATATATATCACACTAATTTATTTTAATTATTTATTTAAATGTCTTTGTACTGGGTAGAGGACTATTTTCACCACAAAAAGAACCTAATGATATAATCAGAAAAAACCACTGTAAGGTAATATATTTCTTATTTTTTTGGTGTACATCCTCTACACACCACACCCCTTACCTAACTTCAGTATGCAGACTTACTCATATCATATCTTACCACTTAAAAATATACACGCAGACATATATATCACACTAATTTATTTTAATTATTTATTTAAATGTCTTTGTACTGGGTAGAGGACTATTTTCACCACAAAAAGAACCTAATGATATAATCAGAAAAAATACAGTTATGTACACTTACCATAAATGTAGATTTTTGAGTGTATTCAATGTGGCAGTCAAAACTGATGGGATTTCCTGCTGTGGAAGCCCTTGGCAGGGTCAAGTACCAGATAATTTTCTTCTCCTCCTTGAGGCCTGCTGAGGCCCTGACTGAAGTCAAGAAGACTGGGGAAAAAAAGGGAGTCAGCCAGCACCATAACCTCAGTGCTTTCTTGTCCTCATCACATAGGAGCCCCTCTAATAGGTTCCTAAGGCCAGAGACCTAAGCTCAGAAACTCCAGAGTATGTATAGTGGAGGAGGAGGGAGCAATCTGGAAGTAAGAGAGAAGAATATCCACCCCAATCCTATGGTGCAAGAGGGGAAGGAGGGAGGGAAAGAATACTGCAAAAATGAATACACTCAAACATCTACATTTGTGGTAAGTTAAAACACTCAAACATCTACATTTGTGGTAAGTTAAAACACTCAAACATCTACATTTATGGTAAGTTAAATCACTCAAACATCTATGGTAAGTGTACACAACTTTAATATGTTTTTAGTGTTTCATTGCTGCAGTCATAATTTCATGGGATGACTTCCAAAGCTGAAAGGAAGGTGGGTGGAAAATTTATGGAGTAGAAAGGATGCTTTGCAGGATGGCAGTAGCAAACTCCTCTCTGGACTTGAAGAAGCCTGAAAGGTAATAATGTTTGGTGAAGGTACGCACAAAGAACCAAGTAGTGGCTTCCAAAATGTGCATAGTGGATCCCCTTTAAGAAAGGCTGTAGATGTAGCAATAGTCTTAGTGGAATGTGGCCTCACAGGATCTGGAGGCTTCATTCCATGTTGGCTGTAGCAGAATAAGATGCACTGGGAGATCCATTTGGAGAAGGTTTATTTAAAAACTGGTCTCCCCTTAGTGCTACAGAAAGAGGCCACAAAAAGCTGGTCAGATTTCCTGACATTCTTTGTTTTGTCCAAGTAGTAACACAGTTGCCTGTGCACATCCAAGGTATGGAGGATTCTTTCTCCCTTGTTTTGAGGTTAGGAAAGGAGGTAGGCAAGTGGATGGTCTGGTTTAAAGAGATCACTACAACCATTTTAGACATAAAAGAGGGGGTTGGTCCTTAGAGAGACTCAGGGAAGGGGGAAGGTGGAAGGTGATGAAAGATTCCACACACATAAGCACTTGAAGCTTTCAAACCCTTCTAGCTGAAGTAATGGCTAACAGGAAGGCTGTCTTCCAGGTCAGGAACTTGATGCCTGTGGAGGCAGCTGGTTCGAAATGTGGGAGGATTAACTTCTCAAAAATAATAACAATAAAAGATCCCACTGGGGAACTGGAGGGTTCCTGGGGGGGGTCTAATGTGGATAATGCCTCTCAGCAACTATTTCATGAGAGGATGAGAAAAGAGAGGGAGTTGAACAGGTAGATAAGTTGAAAATACTGAAGCATGAATTTTAATAGAAGAATAAGAAAGCCCTTTGTCAAAATGTTCTGATAAGTATGAAGGCATCAGAA
Organism: Protopterus annectens; assembly: GCF_019279795.1. Taxonomy (NCBI): domain Eukaryota; kingdom Metazoa; phylum Chordata; order Ceratodontiformes; family Protopteridae; genus Protopterus; species Protopterus annectens. Next base: position 381,065,173 of record NC_056741.1, read on the forward strand.
GCATCTGAGCTTGAAGAGTGCTCTGTCCCTTTTGTCTGACCATACAGTGAATCTCTTCCATTTAGCAGAGTAAGATTTTCTTGTGCTAGGTCTCCTGGCCTCTTTTAGAATGTCCAGGGCCCGTTTGTCAAGGGTTGACCTCCCCTCTCCAGATTGTCAAGGTATCATATAAGCTGTCAATATGGGAGTGTCCAAGTTGGGGTGTATGATGGTGCCTTTGTTCTCTGTTAATAAGTCCACTCATTGAGGCTACAGCCATGGTTCCCCTCTTGCTTAGACTAAGCATTAGAGGATACCAGTGCTGTTTTGATCAGTCTGGGCTATTAGAATGACCCTTGGCCCTTCTTCTCTTATGTTCCACAGTGCCTTGGGGAGCAAGGATATGGAGAAAGGCACAGAGACAGAGGCTTAGGCCTGTCCATGGGAAGGAGAAGGCATCTGATTCCAAACTGACCATGTTTTTTTCTATGAGTAAAGTTTTTCAATTAAGCATTTTCTTTTATGGCAAAAAGGTCTGCCTCTAGCACATCCCATTCTTTGGCTATGCTGAGAAAAACCTCCCAATGCAGATGCCACTTGTAAGGGTCTGACAGGCTCCTGCTTAGGTGATTTACCATTTGATTGGCTTCTCCTGTTAGGTACTATGCCATGAGGTGCAGACATAGTGAGCTTTCCATTTCCCAGAGGTCCATGGCTAGGTAACAAAGAGGTAAGAGTGAGTTCCCCCTCCACTTGTGTTGTACCACATAACCACGGTGTTGTCTATCTTCACTAGGAGTACTCTTGGTTTCCATTGGTCTTTGAAGGCAATCAGACCTGTTTGGACTGCCATCAGTTCTTTTAGGTTGATGTGTTTGTACTTGAACTGAGAGTTCCATCTGCCCTGAGTCTGTAAATTGTTGTAGTGGGACCCCAGGCTATCTTGGGTCAGAGTTTGGTCCTTCTGGATGGACCTGAAGGGAAGGCGCGGATTGAGGGAGCATGCTTGGGCCCACCAGGTAAACTCCTTCCTGAGACAAGGGAGAAGCTTTACACTGAAGATGAGGGATTGAGAATGTTGATACTACACATTTCTGAGGTACCACTGCAACTTTCTCATATGGAGTCTGGTCAGGGGGATCATGAGGATGCAAGAGGGCATGTATCCCATGGCTCTGAAGAAATCTCTGGCTGTAAGGTAGTTCCTGAGAAGGAGCTTTGGGAAGTACAGAATTCGAAAGATAATGTCTGAAGTGAGGAGTCCAACAAAGCCGCAGAAAGACAATCCTGTTTATAGGGATGGTTTGGGACTTTGATGTATTAATTGTGAACCCCAGTGAAGTCAGGGCATCTAGGGTGCAAAGTAGATCCACTTTGAGTTTTTCTAGATCTGTTGCCTGAATGAGGCAGTCACCTAAGTAGTGGTAAATCTGAATCCCCTTTGACCTGAAGAAGGTTATCGCTGAGGCTAGGCATTTTGTGAAAACCCTGGGTGCAGTAGACAAGCCAAAGAGCAGAGCAGAGAACTGACTGTGCTTCACACCTGCTCTGAAGTTTAAGAACCTCCTGTAAGATTTTTCTATGGCGATGTGGAGGTATGCATTCTTTAGATCTAAGGTTACCATGTATGTGTTGAGTGAAATCATGGGAGGGAATTTTTGAAGGGCTAGGAATGGATGTTGAATTTTGGTACCTGCAAGACTCTGAGCCCTGACAGGTCTAAAATTGACCTTCAGGTACCCTCTATCCTGGTGACTAGGAAAAGCCTTGAGTAAAACCCTTTTCCATGTAATGTGTTTGGTACTGGCTCCATTGAACCTTGGGTGCCCAGGAGCTGTATTTGATTTAAGACCACTGTTTGTTGGTTTGCTGGACTATCCAGGAAATCTGATCAAGTTAGAAGTTGTTTGAAGTGGATTTTATAACCTCTTTGCATGGTTTTCAGTACCCACAGAACACTGGTAATGACAGTCCAAATTCTTTCAGAAGGACAGATATCCTCCTAGCTGAAGAAGGGATAGGGAGGAAGGAGTGGGAGTGTAGGGGAAGAGGAAAGGTAGTGTCATTGGAGAGTTATGATTGCTTCCTGCTAGGTCCTTGTTTGTGAGATCCCACAGGCCTAAGGGAATCTGCTTGTGACTGTCTGGGATGCTGGCACTGCCTTTGATTAATTTCCCTATGAGGTCTCCTTTATCTAGGCTTAGACTGGGAGGCTGGGAAGGAGCAGTGTTTGGTAGAGTAATTGTGACTGAAGCAAGGAGGTTGAGCCTGAAAAAAGTCCTTAACTGTTTGCATGGACCTGACTTTATCCTCCATCTTCTTAAGTATAGCTTCAGCCTTGGGGCCAAAATGGAAATCTTTGCCCAAAACAGCATCCAAGAGACTGGATTTCACATGTTCAGTGAGGGACTGTTCCCTCAGCTTGACAGGTCTTCTAATGTTGGATCCTGTAGCTGCTGCCCTGCTGGAAGCTTCCAGAGCATCACAGCAACAGTGTGAGGAGTGTTTGGCTACTTGCAACCAAGAACTGCATAAGTCCAGCAGTTCCTTGGAGAGGGCATTATTTTCAATCTCCACTATTTTTGCTTCATCTGATATAAAATGGTTTCTTGATACTTCACCATATGAAACTGGCAATTCAAAGCCCTCATGACCAGAGCAGCAGAGGTGTATACTTTCTTTCCAAACCTGTCCAAGGCTCTGCTTTTGTTGTCAGTTGGCAGGGAATTTTTGGAAGCACTAACTTTATCTCCCTTAGGACCCTGAGACACCACTTCAGAGTCTGCTACAGGGTTCTTGAAACGGTGTCTGTAGGAATACATATGCCTGTAAAATCTGTCAGGTTTCAGAGAGATGGGGGGGGGTGGATCTGGCTGTAAGGAAGAATCCAGCAAGATGTCATCCTCCACTTCTAAGATTAGAGGAATTGCAAGAGGTTTATGCTCAGGGAGTTTTAGAAATGTTCTAACCTTCTTCTTCTTGGATTGTGAATAGTCCTGTCCTCATTTAAAGTGTTCCCTTAGAGTACATAGGGTCTCTACAAAAGAATTGTTCTCAGGGAGAGAGACTGAGGCAAGGTTCTCATCAGAATCTGAATGCCCATAGGAAGCAATAGATAAACCATCCTCAAAGGTGGATTGATCATTATCATCTTTAGAATCAAAAAAATCAGAAGACTCCTTGGGGGGTGGGGGTGATATCCCTTTTTTCTTTTACCAGAAGAAGATTCAGGGTCAGAATATGGGAGTGAAAGTCATCTGGATCTGACTATGCTGATCAAATCCTCAGCCAACCTAACTAGGTCCTGCTAATAGGCCTGAGTTCAGATCAGATCAACCTCAGCCAGACCGGCAGACAAAGCAATACACTAAGACCCTGGTGGTCTACTAAAATGCTTAACTAAAATCCAAGCCTTCCAATTGATAGTTCTAATGTTAAAGTAAGCACAGAACCAAGTTAGATGCATCATGTTCTGGGCCCAAGCAAGTTGCACAAAAGGAGTGAAAGTCCCGATGTGGTATCTGCTTGCCAGTGTGGAGACTGTTATTAACTTTCTCTGACATTAGTCAAGGATCATATGAAAAGCTCCCCAACGGGATACTTAGCTTTAGATGTCTTCTTTCTGTAGTGCAGACTGACTGACACATTGAGTAGTACTTTGCTTTGGGCTCTAACAGCAAGAAAGAACTGAGGTTATGGCACTGGCTGACTCACTTTATACCCTGACGTCTTAACATTGGTCAGGGCATCCACTGGCTTTAGGAGGAGGAGGAGAAAATTATTTGGTAGTCAGGCTGGCCAAGGCCTTCCTTGGCTGGAAATCCCATTAGTTATAACTGTAACAGTAGGAGTTGGCAGGTTGGCATAATGGCTAAGGTGTTTACGTTATAGACACAAGGTGCAGGGTTTGATTCTTACATGGGATAGTTGGCTAGGCTTAAAATCACCCACAGCCTATGAAGAACATCCAGAAGTACCTTCAAGCAGTTAGTTCAGTAAATGCAGCACCTGATTAACAACAAAGAGTAACATGACTCAGCATCATATCTTTGAGAAAAAAGTCCTCTCTAGTACTCACAATGTAACTGTATGTGAGTTTGTAGCATTATTAGCTACTTGTTACAGCAACTACAGCTACTGCTGTGAACAAAGTCAGGGGAGATGACTGATCGATTACTAGTAGTGCTGTCACTACTAGTAATCCACATTGGGACTTTCACTCCTTTTTTGCAACTTGCTTGGACCCAGAACATGCTGTACCTAACTGTTGGTTCTGTGATTGCGTTAACATTAGAACTATCAATTGGAAGGCTTGGATTTTAGTTAAGCATTTTAGTGGACCACCAGGGCCTTAGTGTATTACTTCGTCTGCCGGTCTGGCTGAGGTTGATCTCCCTAGGCATAAGAAGGAAAAGCACCCAAGACTTAGGGTTCAGGGTGATGGTCTTTCACTGTCCACCAGTCCACTAAGGCTCGTTATCACTGAAAAAGATGAAACGCCTTTGCAGTCCCCTCCAGTGACTGAGGTTGTGGCACAGGCCTCTGTCAAGACCTGTTTGGAGTCTGATACACCAATGGGTCCCTGAAGGATGAACTCATTGGTTGGATCCAGAGCTGCTTCATAGATTCTGGCTTCCAAAGACTGCTCTCTAGCTGAAGAAGGGGTGCCCAGAGTTTTTTCATTCTCAGAAGATTGCTTTGGTTCATTGAACTTGAGATTTGGCTGTCCGCACACAGCCCAGCACTAACGTGGATGTTGCCATCAGGCCTAAGCCTAAGGCCTCACATAAGTCGATATTAGGCCTACCCCAGCCAAGGACTACTGGCTCTCACTCCTAAACCCAGGAAGGGTGTACTATGCTTTTGTATTATTACAGGTAATTTACTCAGTGAAGTGAGAGTGGAATGTTTTCTGAAGATATACAGACTTTTATGTCAATCTTTGAAGGAGTGTAATTCAAGTCTGATCTAGAGAGTTTCTGAAGGATGCAGCAACATACAGGCTGGCATTTCTGGTCTTCATGATCATTATATTAAACAGTTATGTGGAGAGGAAAGTCTACAGTAAGAACTCATAGGTGATTTCTTTTATGAAAAAGTAGAGTAAATCTGTATTTGCATGTTACACCTGTGCTTTACAACCTCGCCGACAGCTGTAATGGCTTTTTGTTTTTTTATTTTTAATTCAAAACATGTCAGGCTTGAGGTGCACTTTAGTTTTCAATGTGAAAACAGGTGTTATTTAGCATCACGGTTCATTTACAAATGGCAGCTACAAGTTGGTGTGTGTTGCCATGACAACGTAAATAACACAGAAAAGTTAAGAGAATAATAATTTAGAAAAAATAAGGTATCAGTAGGTAAAAAAGTATGTGGCCTTGAAAGGGTCCCTAGTAGATAACTACATTTTTAACAGCTGAAGCAATTTAGAAAGAAGGGTCTCATTAGGTATTACCCCAAGTACTTAATTTTGGCAGGAGATGGAACAAACCAGTTTCCTACAGTGTAATATTATCCCATTGATTTCAGCAGGTTGTGGTAGTTGCAGAGGTTTCTTTTGAAGACAGTGTAGATAATTTGTAACACACACATATATATATATATATATATATATATATATATATATATATATATATATATGTGTGTGTGTGTGTGTATGTGAGTGAGCACATGCATATATGCATATGTATGCGCACGTGTGTAAAAAAAACTGAATTCTCCCAAGATATCTACTTAACTGCTTGTTTATGTGTGACAAACATTCATTTCCATTTTTAAGAATACAGTACAGAGATAAAGTCAGTTTCAGTCAGTAACCAAAATTAATAACAAACAGAAAACTCTCATAACTGTTAATGTTTTTTCTTTGCTTTTCCACCAAAAAAAATAAAATACTAAAATAAAAAATAAAGTATACTACTGTAAAAGTAGATCTATAACAGTAGTAACAGTAATCTGTACTAGCAGCACTACTAAATATAGTAAGATTTGGACCTTTTGCTTGGAAAACTTTTAAAACTTTTAAGCATCCTCCCTCCCCCTATATTATGCACCACAGTATCTAGTCTCTCCAGATCATCTGAAGACATGCCAACAGATGTGCAGAAACTAAACTATAATGAGAAGGAAAGAGGTGTCCTATGCATGAAAGGTCCTAAAGGTGGGGAAAGGGTGGGGATGATGGACCTAACTGATGGACCTAACTCTTATATTGTTATGGTAAGTACATAAAAAGGAGGGATAAAAGGAGTCTCTGATAGATCTATATAGGATCAAACTGGAAGGGTAGACATCACTGAGGGTATAGACAAATTGCCAAAAATAGACAATGGTGCAAAACTATCTTTGGACCACCATCGGATGATGTATATTTTTCATGGATAGTCTTGTTTTTTTTGTCTAGTTTTTTTTTTTTTTTATTTTGTTTTTTTTTTGAAATTGTGTTTTTTCTTGCTGTTCAAAATGATGAGAAGTATGAGAAATGAATGATCATATATTCAGAAAATTCATACTGATGCAGAACATTCATACTGATGCAGAACAATCTATCAACATGAAGTGGCTTGATGCAGAAATATGAAGGCAACCGCACCAAGTCAGACAATAATTCAAGGAAGGGTTGCTGTGATAGCAAAAATGTCATCTTAATGTCTTTAGTGAAGTCCTTCTATCAATACCAATAGTATCTGGAACATTTTGACTGGTAAATCTCTTTCAAAAGCCACCATGTCTACATGATAATGTGGTGGAGACAAAAACTCACTTTCTAAATGTATACATCAGTTGGGACTCCCTATTTGCAAGATGGACAGTAAAGATCTGGGATGTAAGAGTCTTTTTCAAGGCTGTTGCTGAATTTAAGATCTCAGGATTAGAAGTCTTTGTTTAAACAAACTTTTCTCTAGAACACCAAATGAAACAGTCAGTCTTTTTAGGGACTAGAGCCACTCTGTCAGGGTTTTTCCAACTTATTTTGGTGATGTCATTTAAAATGTCCATCATGGGGGAAACCACCCAGAAGGACTGACAGAAATATCTACAGGCCTTCTTTATTCTCCTATATGGGGAGGGTGTGCATTCAGTAGGCCACCTCAGCTAGTGCACACATTCTAAGAACTCCCCATACTTTAGGTTTTATTGGATGACAGTAAACAATGTGTATCCCCTACAGCATCAAAGTCCTCTACAGGAGACTGTCAAGGTAAGTCACTATGTTTGCACTTTTGTGGCTTTCTTGATTCTGTTTGGAGGAGGTGCTCAAAAGAAGAGATGGCCAGTGGGAAGATGAGTTGATCTGTTTCGAGGACTTGCTGTGGGAAGGCTCCTAAAGAGCTGCACACTCCTTCTGTCTTGGTAGTTAGCTTAAAACTTGTTTCTCTTTGCTAGTTTTTAAGCCTCATGTTTGTATGATGCTGCTCTTTAGTCAGCAGTGGTTAGCAGTCCCCATGTAGACGCAAAAGCCTAGAAGCTCAGTTTTTCCCTAAATAGCTGTCAGTGAAAGTCTTCCAAGCTTTGCTGCTGCTCTAGAAGCAACTTAGTTGTGCACTAAGCAGTGCTGCCTTACTGATCAACAATAGCCTATGCAAAGTATAGGTCCCTCTTGTAGTCTCAGTGCTGCCAGCACAGTCTTGTCAAATTAACCCATACAGTAAGAGCCTGCTATCATGGGTGGGCAGTTTCCCATCATCTCTCTAGCCAGCCTGATAAACATAGGCATCCTGAGACAGTGTAGCAATTGTCTCATGTATACTGACAACCACTTACTCCAGTAACAAATAAATACTTTATGTGCGAGATGTAGTTACACTATGAAATTGGAGGCAAGATTCTCACATAAGGAAAAATTGAATGCCAAGCAGGTTGTCAGCACACACACACACACACACACACACACACACACACACACACACACACACACACACACACACACACACACACACACACACACACTTCCCACACTGAATAAGAACATGACACATAAACCCACATATGCAGAGGTACTCACTAGTAGTTTAACAAAAGATCAGAAGCCTCCCAAACAGAAACTACTTACATACATAACAATGCAAAAAACATCCACAACACATGATACACACACACCAGTGTCTCAACAAATAATCCCTTAAGGCATAACACCACAAAACCTAATGTATCGGTCATAAGTGACTCTATTGTGAGACATAGATGTTCCCCTCACCAGGCTAGATAAGGAGTGGGTTACAGTTAGCTGCCTGTCAGATGCTCGTTTTCATCAAGTCACTCAAGCATTGATGTCACTCAACCACAAATACAGTATGACTCTGTCATAGTCCATTTGGGGGCAAGTGACTTGAGATGTACCTCAGATATGAAGAGAGAAATGACTGAGCTTTCAGACTGTGTGTCACAGGAAGGTATAAGCCTAACCTTAAGCAGCATTCTACCTTCTCCAAGGATGATGCCACAATACAAACAAAACATGATTGACTTTAACAATTGGCTTAGCTTCTTGTGTTAATCCAAGGAGATCCAATATCTGTCAGCCTGGGAAGACATGGTCATCAGGACACTCTGTTTTGCCAGAGATGGTCTGTACCTATCTTCTCTAGGCTTTCAGATACTGGCAAAGGCATAAGCACCCCTATTCTGCCTTATTGTTAGGCAGTGTCAAAATAACTTAACAAATTTCTAACTGATCTGTGCTTTAAAAAGTTTAAATTGCATTTGCCTTATGCTTTTTACAGTTTTTGCACTTGTTTTATATCAATTTAAGTTGTTTTTGTATTGTATAACTGTTGTAGGCTACACACTAAAGTACGGTAGCCTGTTTATAGCATTTACAGTGTTTTCTGTGTATTTTTCTGCTGTTTCCTGAAAAAAACAAAACAAAAAAAATATTCTCTTTTCCTGCCTTTGCTGAACTAGATTAGTCCAGATTTCAGGTTTTGCTGAATTCCGGACTGTGGTATAGTTTCCTGTGTTGCCCATATCCTTACTTGGATAGGAGGAAGCTTTTCTGTTCACCAGTGAGAGTGGGGAGCTTTGAGCAGCCTATCTGTCCCTGGAGGAGTGGTCTCAGCCCTGAAACTAGTAGATTATTGGCTGTTTTGGGTCTATTCCTATCTCTTTCAGTTTCCCTGCTTTAAAACCCGCATTTACGTGGTATTGCATGATTTTGCGCATAGCGCAGCATCGGGCAGCGCCGTTTAAACTATTCCCGGCTCCACAAAGTCTACTATTCACTTTTTCCCTTAGAACTGTTCTAAATCTCAAAGTAAGCACTCTATTTTCATTCTAAAGCCCTGCAGTTGTTCGTATAAGTAATCTTATAAGTAAGCATTAATAAACTAAAGCACTACACCCTCTTATACTCCCTTTAAGTACTTGGCTCCCTATTGGTCCTTTTTGATCAGTCAAAAAGTAGTTCCTTATACTATTCTGGCATGTCCAAACGTCAGTTTAGGGATTACTCTCCAGTCCAGCTGGTGAATCTGGGAATCTTGAGGCAATGTTACAACTGCCTTATGTAAACACTACACTTTGCTACACTTTGCTGTGAAGGAAAGGTTAGTTTGCTGTTATTTTTTGTATTTCTGTGTTGTCTTTCTATATTTTGAATACTGTAGTTTGTTTTCTTTACCTTGTGTTTTGCTTGCATTCTGTTTAACAGCATATTAAAACTTCAAAAGAGACCACAGCTCTCTCTGTTCTGAGTCAGGCAGAATTTTTTCCCTCCCTCCCACCCATTTAAGTTGTCTTGTTAAATACCACTGTCTTTCTAGTTGCCCGCCTCTTATGTTAATCTGACCATATATCTCATTTCTCTCTACTTTCACTGGCTTATGTGAGTAATCACAAAACCATCACTTTTGAAATCCCACCCCTTCAATTATTTAAATTTATTGGCCATCCTACAGTATTTCATAGTACCAAAATACAAAAGTAACCACCCCTTTCAGTCCATCTTGCTGTTTTAAAAATAGTAACTCTCCACTAAACCTTAACTTTTTAAACAGGTAAAACTCAAGTTACCTACTTTCATATCTAACTTCTCTAGTGCACACTGCAGAGTGCATTCTTTTCAATCTTACCTTTAAGCATCCCTGTTACTAGCACTTTCTCTAATACCTAAAAGATCATCTCTACTTGACTCCAAGTAGACTTTTCTCTATCTGTTAAACCTAGCACTTGTTCCTACAGTACTTATTACCTTGATACGGCACTCTTATAGATAGCACCCCAAAAGGCAAACCCCATTTCTCGGTCACTCCGTCCCGGAATCTCTTTTAAAGTTTTTTGTCTAGTCCTTCTAGCATGTCGAGGATCAGTTGCTAGTGTCCTCTCCTGCTCAGCTGGTGAACCTGGGAATATTGAGACAATGTTACAATTGCCTCATGTACACAGACAACCCTCTCCTCCTCCCACAAAACACAAATACATGCGAGAGATGCAACTATACGGCCAAACTGGAGGCTGAGCTCTCTCAACATAGGACTGGCAAGACCAGTCAGGAGGAGAAGGTTACCACACACACTATAGACCCAGTCTCACATAGTACCATCACAACCTCAAATCATACACATAAACACACAAAGACATACTCGGCTCTGATCAAAAATCTACCAAAACAGCAGAGGCCACCAAAGCAGACACCCAAACAACCACCACCTCAGAACACAACACCTGCAACACATAGACCTCACAGTCAGAGTGTCAAACAGTCACAGCCCTTAAGGCCAAACACAATGCCAGACACACTAGTCATTGGTGACTCCATAGTCAGACACACTGGCGTCCGCTCACCAGACTGAGTAAGGAGAAGGTCACAGTAAGCTGCCTGTCGGGCTAGAATCCGCCACATAGCAAGCACTCAGGTCTCTCAACAGCAGGTACAAATATGACTCAGTTATTGTCCACGCTGGTGTAAGCGACCTGAGGCGTACCTCCTTGGACTACATGAAAAGAGACATTGAGGAGCTCTCTGATTATGTAGCCCAGGCAGGTATGACCCTGACCTTGAGCAGTATCCTACCTTCACCAAGAATGATGCCACAATACAGAGATAAGATGATCAGCTTTAACAATTGGCTTAAACTCTGGTGTCATTCAAAGGGGATCCAATGTCTGTCTGCCTGGGATGACATGCTGGACAAGCCACGCTGCTTCGCAAGGGGCGGCTTGCACCTGTCACCCTGGGATTCGGATATTGGCAAAGGCTCTTGCCACCCCATAGTGCCTTTTTAGGCAAGGCTCAAATTCTAAACCTACCACCCTAGAACACAAAAAGGAAAAAACTAAGGGTAATGCTGCTCAATGCCAGAAGTCTAAATCTCAAAATGCACTTTTCGAGGCCCTTCTCAGTATGGAGAACATCGATGTCTGTGCAGTGACAGAAACCTGGTTCAAGGCTCCTGAGAGCACCCCAGCACTATCAGGTTTTACCTCTTATCATGCGTTCCGGCCCCAAAATCCGGACAATACCAAGAAAGGAGGGGGTATCCATATTCATCAAAGACACCCACACCTCAAGACTGGTGGCAACGCCACGATGCATCGGAGACCATCCAGGTGCAATTAACCATAGGCAAGACTGCTCTGCAAATTGTAGCATGTTACAGGCCACCCTCACAAACTCAGGAACCTCACATGGCCTTCCTGAAAACACTAGAGGGATAAATGTATCACCAAACACCATCATACTAGGTGACTTCAATTACCCTAATATAGACTGGGAACACTACTCAAGCCCAAACACCCTAGCCCAAAAGTTCCTGGAATTCATAAACTCAAATGCCATGGAACAACTAGTCACCATCCCCACAAGAGGAGAAAACATACTTGATCTCATCATCACGAACATGGGAGCACAATGTTCAACACCGAAGTATACCCCTCACTGGTGAGATCAGATCACAAACTAATCTCGCTGGAGGTCCTCATCCCACCCCACCTGAAATAAAAAAGACCACAGTAAAGAACTTCTCAGCCGACTTCACACTTCTAAAGACTAGTGTGGTCTCCTTTAAGGCCCCGAGCCGACGGAAAACAGTACTCAAGCCGCTGAATCACTTACAAATGCCTTCTACCAGCACCTGCAGGACTGCATGGATAAGGCAATCCCAAGCAAAACAAAGACTCTTTGTACCAAAGGCAAGCATCCACTCTGGTGGACCCCAGCCATAAACAAACTCTACAACAAAAGGAGGAAGCTACTACAAGATAGAGCAAAATCCTTAAAAGGTAAGACACCCTTGATCACTATAAGTAAAAACTAAGAGCTCTCATAAAATCATCCAAAGCAAATTTTGAGAGAAAAATAGCTAAAGACTCAAAAGACAATCATAAGGCCTTCTTTAGCTATGTTAGAAACCTGGGAGGAAACTCCCAGATATGCTCAGAACTAGTTCATAATGATGTGAAGATTACTGATCCTACAGACATTGCCAACATACTGGCTGACAGGTTCAGTGCAAACTTCTCCCCTCCCCAAAGGAGAGATATCTATACCAAGCGATTGCAGCCCCAAACATCTCCAACGCCCAAGTGAGAACTGCTCTCTCCAAAGCAAAAAACACAGCATCCATGGGACCTGATGGTGTCCCCGGCTGTGTGCTCCACGAACTCAACGAGGAATTAAACCCACAGCTAGGACAGCTGTTTAATCATAGTCTTACCTCTGGATATGTACCCAGGGAGTGGCGCACTGCAACTGTGGTCCCACTTCACAAAGGCGGTGCCTCCACCGACCCTGGAAATTACCGTCCCATTAGCTTGACAAGCCTTATCTGCAAAGCCATGGAGAGGATCATAATGGACCTCATAAATAAAGACATAGGGAATTTGCAGACTTTGGATCCATCCCAGTTTGGCTTTGTCAAAGGCAGATCATGCCTTCTAAACTTGGTTGACTTTTTGAAACAGTCACCAAAGCCATTGATGAGGAAAGGCAGTCCATACAGCCTACCTCGATCTGGCTAAGGCCTTTGATACAATACCCCACTCGGGTATCATTGAAAAACTCATCAGCTTAAATGTTAACCCATACATCACAAGATGGGTTGCAAACTGGCTGAGTGACAGAACCCACAGGGTCAGAGTTGCTGGCGCCATGTCAGACTCAAAGCCTGTCACAAGTGGTGTACCACAGGGCTCAGTCCTGGGCCCACTCTTGTTTGGCATCTACTTTTCCGAGTACAAGCAAACACAGGAGGGTTATGGCTGACAAAGTTTGCAGATGACTGCAAACTGGCCATAGTAGAAAACACATCTGACACAGATATCCTTCAGAAGGGTCTCACAGAAGCGGATAACTGGTGCCAGAGCCATGGCCTAAAGTTAAATGCCAAAAATGCATAGTCATACCCTTCGGAAAAACAAGGTTACCCCTAGCTACCAAATAGGTGGCAATCCACTGAGTACAGAAGAAGTTATCAGGGACCTGGGGACCCAGGTTGATAGTAGTCTGTCATTCGACACCCATGTAGCTAAAGTAGTTAGGAAGACCTTCTACATTGCCCACCTTATCATGAAGGGATTCTCATCTAGATCAAGGGAGGTCATAGTCTCCCTATACTCATCACTCATCAGACCAATGATTGAATACAATGCCCCATTCGGAATGTATCTGACCCGACACTTGCAGCAGCTGGAGAGGCCACAAAGTTCCTCACCAAAAGGATAAAGGGTCTCAAACATCTGTCCTATGCTGCCCGACTGAAAGAACTCCAGCTCTATTCAGTAAACACACGCTTGCTCAGAGGTGACCTTTGCCTAACATACAAGGCCATGTCAAACCCAGATTTGATGAATATGCTTCACCTCAAAAAATCTAGCTCCGTCAGAGCCACAAGGGCGGGAGACTTAAACCTCGACACGGCTATTAATAGGACGTGCTGGAGGGATAGATTCATCACCCAAAGACTCCCTATGCTGTGGAATAAAATCCCGGTATATGTGAGGCAGAGCACCTCGCTGGCCTTGTTCAAGAGAAATCTTGACCAATGGATGGGAGATCGCAGATATACCCCAGGGATTACCTCAGTGTCACTGCTCAACAGAGGCACAGCAAAATAATGGGTATAGTTCCCCATACTAAAGGGGTGGCTTAAGCCACAAAACTATGGGCTAGGCTTGTAAATGCCCTCGGGCAGATAGCCTAGTATGAACCTATGAACCTATGAACCTATGAACAGACCACCCTCTCCTCCTCCCAACAAGCTCAAATATATGTGAGAGATGCAACTATATAGCCAAACTGGAGGCTGAGCTCTCTCAACCCAGTACTGGCGCAGTCAGTCAGGAGGAGAAGGTAACCACACACACCACAAATCCAGTCTCACATAGACCTATCGCAACAGCAAACCAAACACATAAACACACAAAAACATACTCGGAGGCCCTAAATAAAAATCTGCCCAAGCAGCAGAGACCTCCAAAGCAGACATCCAAGCAACCGCTACCCCACAACAATACCCACGTATCACATAGTTCACAAAGTCAGTGTGCCACACAGTCACAGCCCTTAAGGGTAAACAACACACCTAATACACTTGTAATAGGTGACTCTATTGTCAGACACACTGACGTCCACTCACCAGGCTGAACAAGGAGAAGGTCACTGTAATCTGCCTGTCGGGTGCCAGGATCCGCCACATAACACAAGCACTAAGGTCACTCCAAAGCAAGTACAAATATGACTCCGTCATTGTCCACTCTGGTGTGAATGACCTGGGATGTACCTCCCTGGACTACATGAAAAGAGACATAGAGGAGCTCTCTGATCATGTACCCAGGCAGGTATGACCCTGACCTTGAGTAGCATCTTACCCTCACCAAGAATGATGCCACAGTATAAAGACAAAATGATCAATTTTAACAATTGGCTAAAGTATTGGTGTCATTCAAAGGGGATCCAGTGTCTGTCAGCCTGGGATGACATGCTCGACAAGCCACGTTGTTTCACTAGGGACGGCTTACACCTGTCACCCCTGGGCTTTCGAATACTGGCTAAGGCACTTGCCACCACCATAGTGCCTTTTTTAGGCAAGGCTCAAAAGACAAACCCACCTGCATAGACAACAGAAGGAAAAAGAAACTAAGGGTAATGCTGCTCAATGCCAGAAGTCTAAACCTCAAGATGCACGCACTCGAGGCTCCTCAGTATGGAGAATATCGATATCTGTGCAGTAACAGAAACCTGCTTCAAGGCTCCTGAGAGCACCCCAGCACTACCAGGTTATACCTCATACCATGCTTTTCGGCCCCAAAACTCAGACTGAACTACAAAAGGAGGGAGAGTATCCATATTCATCAAAGATACCCACACCTCCAGGTTAGTGGCACTGCACAAAGCATCGGAGACCATCCATGTGCAACTAACAGTGGGCAAAACTGCCTTTCAGTTTGTAGCCTGCTACAGACCACCCTCCCAAACTCAGGAACCCTACTCGGCTTTCCTGAGAACACTGGAGAATATGAAGGTCTCTCCAAACACCATCATATTGGGTGACTTCAACTACCCAAACATAGACTGGGAGCACTACTCAAGCCCCGACACCCTCGCCCAATGGTTCCTAGAATTTATAAACTCAAATGCTATGGAACAACTGGTCACCACTCCCACAAGAGGGGAAAACATATTGGACCTGATCATCACCAACATGGGGACTCTATGTTTCTATGCTTAGTTTCTGCTACTCCTTTCTCTCTTTCCAAAAAAAAAAAAAAAAAATATTATCTGCTTTTACTGTATTTGTGTTTTT
Organism: Protopterus annectens; assembly: GCF_019279795.1. Taxonomy (NCBI): domain Eukaryota; kingdom Metazoa; phylum Chordata; order Ceratodontiformes; family Protopteridae; genus Protopterus; species Protopterus annectens. The sequence goes on from NC_056741.1 coordinate 381,080,892, forward strand.
TCCTACATTATTTTGCTTTTGCGTCATCTTAAAAGTACTCAATTGTATTTATTACTGCTTGGTGTAACTCATTGTAAGCCTTTTAGTTTAAGCACCTGGGCTTCAGACCAGTTTTACATTAGGAAGGTTTGTGGTCTGCACTGTAGTGGCAGAACAGGTAGCTTACATCCTTCTAAGTTGGGAACTGCTGATTGAGGGCTCAGTGTCTGTTATTCTAAAAGTGTATTAATTCTGGTTTAGGCACTTGGGCTTGAGGCCAGTTATTTTACATTAAGAGGGTTCGTGTTCTGCACTCTTGTGGGAGGAGAGGCTGGACTCTGTCCTTCTGAGCTGGGAATTTCTAGTTAAAGCTTATAGTGCCTATATATTTGAACTGCTTCTTACTGAAGTTGGTACACCTCGTTTGCTGTAGCATAGACTAGATCCAGGCCTGCTGAATCTAGCTTTGTTTGTATAACTTGAGCACTAATCCAGGCATTCTTTAAAGTATTCAGTTGTATTTGTTACTGCTGGTAGTAACTTGATTAAAGTGTAGCTATCATTTCTAAGTCTTTTGGATTAAGCACTTGGGCTTCAGACCAGTTGTTTTACATTAGGAAGGTTTGTGGCCTGCACTGTGGTGGCAGGACAGGTAGCTTACATCCTTCTAAGTTGGGAACTGCTGATTGAGAGCTCAGTGTCTGTTATTCTAAAAGTGTATTAGTTCTGGTTTAAGCACTTGGGCTTCAGGCCAGTTATTTTACGTTAAGAAGGATTGGGATCTGCACTCTTGTGGGAGGAGAGGCTGGACTCTGCCCTTCTGAGCAGGGAATTTCTGGTTAGAGGCTTATAGTGCCTGCATATTCTAACTGTTTCTTACTGAAATTGGTACACCTTGTTTGCTGTAGCATAGACTAGATCCAGGCCTGCTGAATCTAGCTTTATTTGTATGCTTGTTGTGTGTTTATTTCCCTGAAATGCTAATTCCACCTAAAACCCGGCCTTTTTGCACTTCTGTGGATCCCTAGTGATATCTTCATTGCTTACTGTACTTATTTCCTTGTTTCACTTGAAAGAAAGTTACTGTTTGTCGTTTTTGCATTTAAGTTACCTGTAACACATTGCATTTAAGTTACCTGGCACTTGCTCACTAAAGCAATTATATAAGTCAGCTCTAAAAAATTAAAAGCACTACACCCTCACAAACTCCCCTTGAGTACCTTGTTCCCCATTGGACCTTTTATTCAATTATAAAGGAATTCCCAATACTATTCTAGCATGTCCAAAGGTTAGTTGTCAATCTCCTCTCCGGTCCAGCTGGTGAATCTGGGAATCTTGAGGCAATGTTACAACTGCCTCATGTACACAGACAACCCTCTCCTCCTCCCAACAAATTCCAACACATGTGAGAGATGCAACCATATAGCCAAACTGGAGGCTAAGCTCTCTCAACTCAGTACTGGTGTAACCAGTCAGGAGGAGAAGGAAACCACACTTACTACAATTCCAGTCTCACATAGACCTACCACGACAACAAACCAAACACATAAACACACAAAAACATACTCGGAGGCTCTAAATAAAAATCTGCCTAAGCAGCAGAGACCTCCAAAGCAGACACCCAAGCAACCGCTACCCCAAAACAAAACACGTGCAACACATAGCTCACAAAGCCAGTGTGCCGAACAGTCACAGCCCTTAAGGCTAAACAACACACCCGATACACTTGTATTAGGTGACTCTATCGTCAGGCACACTTACGTCCCGCTCACCAGGCTGAACAAGGAGAAGGTCACGGTGAGCTGCCTGTCTGGCGCTAGGATCCGCCACATAACACAAGCACTCAGGTCACTCCAAGGCAAGTACAAATATGACTCAGTCATTGTCCATGCTGGTGTGAATGACCTGAGGCGTACCTCCCTGGGCTACATGAAAGAGACATAGAGGAGCTCTCTGAGCATGTAGCCCAGGCCGGTATGACCCTGACCTTGAGTAGCATCTTACCCTCACCAAGAATGATGCCACAATATGAAGACAAGATGATCAATTTCAACAATTGGCTTAAGTGTTGGTGTCATTCAAAGGGGATCAATGCCTGTCAGCCTGGGATGACATGCTCGACAAACCACGATGCTTCGCTAGGGACGGCTTGCACCTTCACCCTGGGCTTTGGATATTGGCAAAGGCTCTTGCTACCCCATAGTGCCTTTTTAGGCAAGGCTCAAAAGACAAACCCACCTCCATAGGTATCACAAGGGATAAGAAACTAAGAGTAATGCTACTCAACGCAGAAGTCTAAACCTCAAGATGCACGCTCGAAACTCTCCTTAGCATGGAGAACATCGATACCTGTGCAGTAACAGAAACCTGGTTCAAGGCTCGAGAGCACCCCAGCACTACCAGGTTATACCTCATACCATGCTTTTGCCCCAAAACTTGGACCGAACCACAAAAGGAGGGAGTATCAATATTCGTCAAAGATACCCACACCTCCATGTTGGTGGCACAGCACGAAGCATCAGAGACTATCCATGTGCAACTAACTGTGGGTAAAACTGCCTTCCAGTTTATAGCCTGCTACAGACCACCCTCCCAAACACAGGAACCCCACTTGGCCTTCCTGAGAATACTGGAAAATATGAAGGTCTCTCCAAACACCATTATATTGGGTGACTTCAACTACCCAAACATAGACTGGGAGCATTACTCTAGCTCCAACACCCTAGCCCAAAGGTTCCTAGAATTTATAAACTCAAATGTTATGGAACAACTTGTTACCAGTCCCATAAAGAAGAAAAACATACTGGACCTCATCATCACCAACATGGGGACACTATGCTCCAGACCAGAAGTGTATCCCTCACTGGTAAGATCAGACCATAAACTAATCTCACTGGATATTCACATCCCGACCCCACCCCTGCCCAGAAAACCACAGTGAAAAACTTCTCTAAAGCAAATTTCACATGCCTCAAAACCGGCGAAATCCTTCAAAGCCCGGGCCTGTGGAAAATCTGCCCAGACCGCATAATCCTTTATAAAGCATTCTATGAACACCTCCAGGAATGCATGGATCATGCAATCCCAAATAAAACCAAGACCCAATCCTCCAAAGGCAGATGTCCTGTCTGGTGGACCCCAGCCATAAACAAACTATACAATAGAAGGAGGAAGCTACTACATGATAGAGCAAAATCCCAAAAGGGAAGGCATCTCTGATCAGTATTAGCAAAAACTACGGGCACTCATAAAATCGTCTAAGGCCAGCTTTGAGAGAAAAATTGCACAGGACACTAAGGATAATCACAAGGCTTTCTTTAGTTATGTTAGGAACCTGGGTGGGAATTCCCAGATATGCTCAGAATTAGTCCAAAATGACAAAAAATACACGAGCCCACAGACATTGCCAACATCCTAGCTGACAGGTTCAGTGCAAACTTCTCCCCTCTCCCCACCAAAAGGACAAATATCTATCCCAACAGAGTGCTGCCCCCCTGACATCTCAGATGCTCAGGTAAGAGCCACCCTCTCCAAAGCAAAAAACACAGCATCAATGGGACCAGATGGTGTCCCGGGCTGCGTCCTACATGAACTCCAAGAAGAGCTAAACCCAAACATAATACTACTGTTCAATCTTAGCCTTACTACAGGATATGTACCCAAAGAGTGGCGTGCAGCAACAGTGGTCCCTCTCCACAAGGTGGTGCCTCAACGGATCCTGGAAACTATCGCCCCATAAGCCTGACTAGCTTGGTCTGCAAAGCTATGGAAAGGATCATCATGGACCTCATAAATAAAGATATTGGGGACCTACAGACACTGGATCCTACCCAGTTTGGCTTTGTTAAGGGCAGATCCTGCCTCCTAAACCTGGTTGATTTCTTTGAAACAGTCACCAAGGCCATTGACGAGGGGAAGGTGGTCCACACAGCCTACCTGGACCTCGCAAAAGCCTTCGATACAATACCCCACTCGGGCATTATAGATAAGCTCACCAGCTTAAATATAAACCCCTATGTCACTAGATGGGTTGCAAACTGGCTCAAGGACAGAACCCACATGGTTAGAATTGCTGGAGCCATGTCAGACTCCAAACCAGTTACAAGTGGCGTCCCACAAGGCTCAGTCCTGGGACCTCTCTTGTTCGGTATAGATTTCTCGGCAGTACAGGCCAACACGGAAGGACTGTGGCTGACCAAGTTCATAGATGACTGAAAACTGGGCGCCATAATCAACTCTCCAGCCGACACAAGCATCCTCCAAAAGGGCCTCATAGAAACAGACAACTGGTGCCAGAGCCATGGCCTCAAGCTAAACGCCAAAAAGTGTATAGTCATCCCCTTTGGCAAAAACAAAGTGCCCACAAATTACCACATAGGTGGTAATCCATTAAGTACAGAAGAAGTCATTAGGGACCTGGGGACCCAAGTTGATAGCAATCTCTCATTTGACAACCACGTGGCCAAAGTGGTTAGAAAAACATTTTATATAGCCCACCTAATCATGAAGGGATTCACATCTAGATCAGGGGAGGTCATCGTACCTCTTTACTCATCCCTCATCAGGCCCATAATTGAGTACAATGCCCTTTTGGGATGTACCTTACCAGACACCTGCAGCAACTGGAAAGACCCCAAAAGTATCTCACCAAGAGGATCAAAGGGCTGAAACAGATGCCATATGCTGCCCGGTTAAAGAAACTCCAGCTCTACTCAGTGGCATACCGCCTGCACAGAGGCGATCTGTGCCTGACGTATAAAGCCATGTCCAACCCGGAATTAATGGACATGCTGCACCTCAGAAAATCCAAATCCCATCGAGCTACGCGCTCAAGAGACTTGAACCTCAGCACTGAAATAAATAGGACATGCTGGAGGGACAGATTCATAACCCAGAGGCTCCCTTCACTCTGGAATAAAATCCCAGTCCAGGTTAGGCAGAGTCCCACATTGACTCTCTTCAAGAGGAATCTTGATGAGTGGATGGGAGATCGTAGGTTTACCCCGGCTATCACTTCTGTGTCACTGTTAGACAGAGGCACCGTATACTAACCTCAAAAAAAGGCATAGCAAAATTAATTTAAAATGGGTGGCGAAAGCCAAACACACTCTGGCTAGGCTTATAAATGCCCTAGGGCAGATAGCCTAGTATGAACCTATGAACCTATGAACCTATACCAGAGGTATACCCCTCATTGGTAAGATCTGACCATAAATTAATCACACTGGGCATCCATATCCCATCCCCACCCCCAGCCAAGGAAACCACGGTGAAGAACTTCTCAAAAGCAAACTTCACACTTCTCAAAACAGAGGTGGAATCCTTCAAAGCCCCCGGGCCAGTGGAAAATACGGCCCAAACCGCAGAATCCTTTACAAACGCATTCTATGGACACCTACAGGAATGCATGGATCGTGCTATCCCAAATAAAACCAAGACTCACTCCTCCAAAGGCAGGAGACCTGTCTGGTTGACCCCAGCCATAAATAAGCTATACAACAGAAGGAGGAAGCTACTACATGATAGAGCAAAATCCCAAAAAGGGAAGGCATCTCTGATCAGTACTAGCAAGAAACTACGATCCCTCATAAAATCATCTAAGGCCAGCTTCGAAAGAAAAATTGCACAAGATGCTAAAGATAATCACAAGGCCTTCGTTAGTTATGTCAGGAACCTGGGTGGCAACTCCCAGATATGCTCTAAGTTAGTGCAAAATGATAAAAAATACATTGAACCCACTGACATTGCCAACATCCTGGCAGACAGGTTCAGTGCAAACATCTCCCCCCCTTCCCCCCCAAAAGAGCAAATGTCTATCCCAACAGAGTGTAGCCTCCCTGACATTACAGATGCACAGGTGAGAGCTGCCCTCTCCAAAGCAAAAAACACAGCATCAATGGGACCGGACGGTGTCCCGGGCTGTGTCTTACACTAGCTCCAAGAAGAACTGAACCCTCAAATAAAGTCACTGTTCAATCTCAGCCTTACTACAGGATATGTACCCAAATAATGCTGTACAGCAACAGTGGTCCCACTCCACAAAGGTGGTGCCACAACGGACCCTGGAAACTATCGCCCTATAAGCCTGACTAGCCTAGTCTGCAAAGCTATGGAGCGTATCATCATGGAACTCATAAACAAAGACATTGGGAACCTCCAAACACTGGATCCTACTCAATTCGGCTTTGTTAAGGGCAGATCTTGCCTCCTGAACCTGGTCGACTTCTTTGAAGCAGTCACCAAGGCCATAGATGAAAGGAAGGTAGTCCACACAGCCTACCTGGACCTCGCAAAAGCCTTCGACACAATACCCCACTCGGGCATCATAAATAAGTTCACCAGCTTAAATATCAACCCCTATGTCACAAGATGGGTTGCAAACTGGCTCAGGGATAGAACCCATATGGTCAGAATTGCAGGTGCCATGTCAGACTCTAAACCAGTTACAAGTGGCGTCCCACAAGGCTCAGTCCTGGGACCTCTCTTGTTCGGTATATATTTCTCTGAGGTACAGGCTAACACGGGTGGATTATGGCTGACCAAGTTCGCAGATGACTGCAAACTGGGTGTCATAATCGACTCGCTGACTAACACAAGCATCCTTCAAAAGGGTCTCACAGAGACGGATAACTGGTGCCAGAGCTATGGCCTAAAGCTAAATGCCAAAATGTGCATAGTCATCCCCTTTGGGAAAAAAAAATTGCCCACAAATTACCACATAGGTGGTAATCCATTAAGTACGGAAGAATTAATTAGGGATTTGGGGACCCAAATAGATAGCAATCTCTCCTTTGACAATCACGTTGCCAAAGTGGTTAGAAAGACCTCCTATATAGCCCACCTTATCACGAAAGGGTTCACATCTAGATCAAGAGACGTCATTGTGCCCCTCTACTCATCACTCATCAGGCCCATAATTGAATACAATGCCCCATTTGGGATGTACCTTACCCGACACCTGCAGCAACTGGAAAGACCCTAAAAGTACCTCACCAAGAGGATCAAGGGACTCAAATAGATGCCCTACGCAGTTAGGCTAAAGAAACTCCAGCTCTACTCAGTTGCTTACCACCTACTCAGAGGCAATCTGTGCCTGACGTATAAAGCCATGTCCAACCCAGAATTAATGGACATGCTCCACCTCAGGAAATCCAAATCCCTTAGAGCTACACGCTCCAGGGACTTAAACCTCAGCACAGAAATAAATAGGACATGCTGGAGGGACAGATTCATATCCCAGAGGCTCCGCTCACTCTGGAACAAAATCCCAATCCATGTTAGGCAGAGCCCCTCAATGACCCTCTTCAAGAAAAATCTTGAGTGGATGGGAGATCGTAGGTTTACCCCTGGAATCTCTTCTGTCTCCCTACTAGACAGAGGCACAGTAAACTAACCTTAAAAGGGCTATCTTCTGTGACCTACTATACAGAGGCACAGTCAACTAATCTAAAAGGGTGACGAAAGCCAAACACACTCTGGCTAGGCTTATAAATGCCCTAGGGCAGATAGCCTGGTATCAACCTATGAACCTATGAACCTATGAACCTTCCAACATAACAAAATCCCCTCTAGATAAAGTCAAGGTATTGCTGCTTAATGCTACTAATTTAAACAAGCAACTGCAGTCCCTGGAAGCACTCCTCACTGTGGAAGACACTGGCATCTGTGCAATCAGAGACATGGTTTAAAGGTATGGAAAGCACCCCAGCCATGCTGGTCTACAATGCCTTCCATATATGCAGACCACAAACTGACCATGAAAGAACCAAAGCAGGAGGTATATCCATCTTCATTAAGGATAAGTACACATTGAGACTGGTCAATTAGTATGACTGTCTTGAGCTACTCCATGTCCAATTAACTATAGGCAAAGCTCCCTACCACCATGAAACAGGAAAAGCATACCACATACCTGGAAATACTGGAGTCACTTACCATACAACTTGACACCTTACTCATGGGTCATTTTAATTATCCTACCATTGACTGGGAAACATACACAACCACAAACATGCTGACTCAGAGGTTCTTGGACTTTGTCAATGCAAGTGCTCTGGAACAGCTAGTCAGCACATCCACAAGAGGCTCAAATGTCCTGGATATAGTACTAACTAACATGGGAGAGCAATTGCACCTTCCCATTTGATGTCCCCCCTGGGAACATTGGACCATAAATCAGTCTTGTTCGATGTAATTATAAGACCAGATACCCCCATGAAGCTCAAAAACACTTAAGAATTTTTAAAAGACAATCTATCTCCTACTATGTGATGGTATAAAAAGTTTGAGAGCCCCCTCGAATACAGATAACACGGACTCCTATGCAGATGTGTACACCAATGACTAGTAAAACCACTTATGCAGTTGTATAATATCAGCTGTACCTGACCAGATTAAAGCCAGGTCTTGCTGAAAAAACAAGCCACCCTGGTGGACCCCTAGTATTAACAGGCTATACGACAAGAGAATGAAACTAATGTCCAAGAACAAGAGGTAAATGGCTCAGCAGAGAAAGAAATCCCTCCCTAGCTAAAGCAAACAAATTAGAGATCTTGTCAAGTCTTGCAAAGCTAATTAAAATCAAAAATAGCCTCCCTAGCTTAGGATAATCACAAGGCATTCTTTAACTACATCCAAAATCTTAAAGGGAATACCCAGCTATGCACTGAACTGGTTGTGAAAGGCACCACCCATACTCAGCCAGAGGTAATAGGCAACCTACTAGCTGATAGAATTGAAGAAAACTTCACCCCCTGTCCCCTCCACTCATCATCGAAGTATACCTGATACCATTTCTCACCTTATTATCTCAAGACAGCAGGTCATCTTGATGCTCTCCAAGTCCAAAAACATGGCATCAATGGGACCAAACAACATCCCAGGTTGCCTTTTAAACAAATTAAAACATGACTTAGCAGACCCACTTGGATCTCTGTTTAACCACAGCCTGTGAACTGGCTATGTTCCGTGGAATGGAGGACAGCAACAGTAATCCCTCTGCACAAAGAAAGATCATCAACCAACCGACCCTGGGAATTATAGGCTGATAAGCTTGACTACCCTCATCTGCAAGGCCATGGAAAAATCATTATGGACCTTATTAACAAGGACATAGGTAATCTCCAAACTCTGGACCCAACCCAGTTCAGATTTGTTAAACGTAGCTCATGCCTGTTAAACATGGTTGACTCTTCAAGAAAGTCACTAATGTCCTAGATGAGGGAAAGACAGTGCAAACCACCTATCTTGACCTAGCCAAGGCATTTGACACAACAACCCCCCCCCCACTCAGGTATTATAGAGAAACTCTCCCAACTGGGAATTAACCCCAACATTACCAGATGGTTAGACACCTGGCTCACTGACAGGACACATACTGTCAAAGTGGGTGACTTCACCTCTAACAAAAGACCAGTCACCACTGGCGTATCAGAGGGTTCTGCGCTGGGTTGCTTAACTGTTCTGAATATATTTCTCAGAAATTCAGGCAGACTTGGATGGCCTGTGAATGACCAAGTTTGCTGACAACTGCAAATTGGAAGCAATTACTGAGTGCCCCCAGTGATGTTAATATATTTCAGATAGGGTTAACACAGATAAATGATTGGTGCCAAAGCCATGGATTAAAGTTAAATGAAAAAAATATATTATTATTTTCTTTTTTGAAAGCTGACTTCCCTGCTAATTACATTATAGACTGTATCCTCCTAGGTGTAAACTCAGGTTGATAGCAACTTTAACTTTATCTACCACATATCAACAGTAGTAAGGAAATCCTTCTATGTGGCACATCTTATAAGTAAAGGCATCAGATCTAGATCTATGGGTATTAACCCTGGTCTTCAATTACAAATAATTAAATACAATGATCCTTTTTGCATGTACCTCACCAGACACCTGTAACAATTGCAGAGACCACAGAGGTTTCTCAAGTAGAAATTACAGGGTACAAATAACAAGTCTTATGTGGAAAGACTGAAAGCTCTGTCACTGTATCCTGTCTCCTACAGGTTACTAAAGGGTGACCTGTGCCTGACTTACAGTACTCAAAATGAAGCGCTGTACAACGATGGCCAATGAAGTACGATTCTCTTGAGAAATAAGTAGCATAATTAAATGATATAAAACTTATAAAAGTGCAGCATATATATAAAGATTTGCATGAATTTCCAATGATTCAAATAAATGTACTTACATGATATCCACGCTGTAAATGCAGTTACAATGTAGCTCAATGATAGTTTCAAGGTGTCCAGTCTTTCAAGTCTGATATACAAAGTATCCACATTGAAGATGTAGTAGCTGCTGTAAACTGTAGAAAACTGTAATTACAACTTAACCAGTCAAACAGTTCAAACAGTTCAGATAAGAGCTTCCGGCGTTAGTGGCAGTTAAAATCCTTTTATTGTAGAAAAATTATAAAAAATTATTAAAATCTTCATGTCGAGTTAAAATCTTGGTATAGAATAAAACAGTCCCTCTGTATTCCAAACAATAAGCGCTTTCGGTATCTTTTTTAGATCATAGAGATTGGGACTGGAAGTTCCTTTTTATAGTTCTTACTTCCTTTACTGTTGGAAGAATCATTCAATCATCACGTTGTCAATCAACTGTTTGAATGCACCAATCCTCTTTCCTCTCAATTGAGGGTGTTCTATTTCCTATGCTTTTTGCTTTTCAGGGGTGTAACCAAACATGAATTATTAAGCCAGACACACCTCCATATTAACTAAGGGTTGGTCTTCTAGTTTTTAGTAAAGGTTTCAGTGGAATGATGTTATTCAAGCCAGGCTCAATATCAGCATGGAGGTTCACAATCGACTTACTCTCCCTGCATTCAGTAATATTTTCAGTGTCACCTTTTCTTACTCCACTATATACATTCTCTATCACCTTATAAGTGAAATAATGACAGACATTTCTTTCAGCATGAGTTGCTAAAGCATTATGTGGATCTTTATTGGTAATATCTCTTTGATGTCTCAGAATGCGATTTTTAAACAGCTGATTAGTTTTTCCTACATAGAATGCGGGACATAATTTGCAGGTAGCCATGTATAAAACATTGGGGGTTACACAAGTGGCTTTAACATTAAAAGTGTATTTTTTCTTTGTCCTTGGATGCTCAAATTCGTTACTACAATCAATCAATGGGCATGCTGTGCAATGGCCACACTTCAACGTCCCCTTATGTCCAATAATTTTATGTTTACTGAACCCAACCTTTGTGCAAAGTAACCTCTTCAGATTTTTCTTATTCTTGTGTCCAAAGCATGGTGTTTCACCTACAATGTCTTTTAGCTTGGCATCCTGGGTAAGGATTGGCCCAAACTGCCTTATTATAGATTTAATTTGTGTGTTATCTGTGCTGTAGGTTAGCATCACTCTGGTGGTTCTGTCTTCTGTCTTATATTTCTTTGAGATAACTTCTTGGGCATTCACATCCCTTTCATTATAGCCTCTATTTCTTAGGTTTTGTTGTAAAAATAAGATTTCCTTTTCTCTTGTCTCATCTTTGCTACATCTTTTATGTATTCTTTGTATTTCATTTTGCATAATGTTTTTAGTGACCTGTTTAGGATTCATACTGCTTTTCAATAAGTAATGATTTCTCCATGTATTGTTTCGGTGTAATTCAGTTTCCAACATATTTTCATTAAGAATGACATTCACATCCAAAAATGCAATTTGATTGTGACAGTGTTCTGCTGTAAAGCTTAAGAGGGAGGTAGTCCTATTTAAATGTTGATGGAGTAATTCAAATTGTGATACGCTTCCTTCCCATAAGATAAAGAGATCATCCTCAAATCGACCATAAAATTTGATGCATTCATACCATGGATTATTTGAATGCAGTACATGCTCCAACTCCCAATCTACAAGCACAAGATTTGAGTAGCTGTTTGCACAAGGGGTGCCCATGGTTACCCCCATTTTTGCCAATAGATTGATGTACCATACACAAAATAGTTATTCTCCAGTATTAAGTCTAATAATGCACAAATTCTAATGGTTTCATTAACAGTTTTTTTGTGGCTTAAGATCTTTCTTACAGCTTCTACGCCTGCTTCGTTGGGAATGGAGGTAAATAAACTATTCACATCCAGGGTGGTCACAAGTAGCTGGTCATATTCCGTGATGTTATTCATGGTTTGATTTATCTTTCTTAAGAAATCATCAGTATCCTGCAGAACTGTGTCAAAAGATTTTAAGATAGTTCTCAGTTCTTTCTCCACAAATAGTGACATTGGTTCTGTCACCCACCCTTGTCCTGCTACTGTAGGACATAGTGGAGCATTGTAAAGGTCCTTCTGAATCTTTGGAAGTCCATTTATATTCGTACATTACATATTTATATTTATATTGGTACATTATTATGTTCTGGCTAACCTAACACTGTTAGATACAGCTACCCCCCCCCCCCCCACACACACACACACAAGCATAAGCCATTTTCACTGATTTTATCAAATGTAATACACTATTTGACTCTGCTCTTACAAAATCACTTGTATGCACAGCTGGGATTTTTATTAAATTATAGCCAGTTTATTAGCTGTATGCAGACAGCTCTTGATGTCTGATTTTTAAAAAATGGCCTCAGTATAATATTCCAGTTTGCTTCACACGAATATGCACTATTCCTGCAAAGCCACATTCATGACTGTTCAACTTAGTCATGACAGCTGCATCATTTTCATTTACAGACAGTACCACTAACCAGCAAATTTAGTCATTTTTCTGAGAGTGCACAGCTCAGATAGGAAAAAGATATGGCCAAAGTTATGTATTTTAAATTTGTTTCAAATGCACTAATGTAATGCCAGATTAATCACTGCTCAATTTCAGAAAATGAAAGAAAGATCAGTCACATTCATCCACAGGCAGCCCCTTTACCCAGCAGTAATAATGACTTTAACTGTGTACATCTCAGATGTCTTATTATGATACAATATTGTATTGCAACTTTGTTTCACACAAGCAGTAGCCTAAGAAAAATATTCCAACTCGAGTCACACAAATACACATTATTCATTCAATGCTAGAATAATGACGGTTTAATTCAACCAAATCACAGCAGGGTGAGTCATTTTAAACCACAGACAGTTTGCAATTGGACCTAGTTTGTTGACACTGCCATCTCAGATGTTTGACTGTTGTAAAAACATGAACACAGTAATTTATTTAAACTATGTTTCATACAAAGATACTGTTGTAAGCAACATGAAAGTATTCCAACTTGCTTCACACAAATACACATTAGCACAGCAAAGACAGAATAATGACTGTTTAGCTTAAGCAGCTGATAGCAGGTTAGTCACTTTCATCCTCAGACATATAATATATCAGTAAGTTTTCAAAAACAATAACAGCACATATATGTAATAGAAAATATAAACATAAAATAAAGGCAATCTTCTTGAAGATCAATATTTCACAAGGTTGACACCTAAACCTATAATGATGTGAATTTACTTGAGTTTCAATCATATTCTACCTCCTGCTGTAAAATTTTCTGAATGTATCCAAGTGTTAGTGTATGTCCTTGTGTGTGTGTTTCTGTATGTGCATTTATATGTGAATAAATAGGAATAAACATTTTATATATCTAAATATGTATTTGTGTGTATGTGTGTGTGCATATGGATATGTTATTTATGAATTCACAGACATAACTGTTTATATTTTTGTAGGTATTAGGGCCTGGCATCCAAGTTTTGACTAAGTGGTCAGCTTGTTTTTCCTTATGTTCACCCAGATAGATCATCAAGGTTTGCTTAAATGAACCAGTTCAATGGTTTAATGAAAAATAACTGAATATTTTGCAAAAGGGATAACCACCCACAACCAATAAAATACCAGTAAATTATCACACTCTCCAAGGTGGCAATCATTATGTATATAAATACACCCTATGCTCTTAGCCCAATAAACTTCTTTAACTTATTAAATTAGAAGAAAACAGACCTGTCCAAGTGTGTTTCCATCCACTTCCTTGCCTGCTTTCTCTAGTGATCTAGTAAACTGGAGTTTCATCAGTGATCTCCTGACAATTCCTAAGATCACCAATAAAATTAAACAAAACTGTTTTATGGATTGTGATGGTTGGAGCAGCAGAAAGCATGTTCTCGTATCCCCATGTTGCACAGCTGAGAACTAGGCACACAAGCTCCTAATGACAGCTGTGTATTCAAATGCTTCAGCTTCGATAATAAAGTGATCCAGCCTAAAATTCAACAAAAATAGATTTTACGTAATATTCCACAGAGTCTGAACAGTGGTCAAAACAGTCAAGTTCTTCCCTTTTAAGAACTGCATGGAACAGTTTAATGTAGCATACACACAATATATGCACACGCACACTGTGTATGTATATACACACATATATATATATATATAAATATATATTATATATATATATATATATATATATATATATATATATATATATATATATATATATATATATAAAAATATATATAAAGTAAATAAAAAGTAATTGATAAAAAAGTGATCAAAAATAATATCACAGACAACAAATAATGTAAAATCAATTTTTTTGCATTGGGGCAAGATGACCTGCACCTTCAACAACCCCTGCTACTCAACAGTGGAGAAAGGGCAAATTCCCCAGCCTGATGTAACAGGATCTGAAACACCAGAATACTGGCATTGGCAAGATGTCTAAATATTCAACTGCTAGTGCCATGATTCAGTCTGTTCAATGAATTGAGCCTTCAGGTATTTATTTTCCATATTATATGCACATGCAAACATTTGTGTGTGTGTGTGTGTGTGTGTGTGTGTGTGTGTGTGTGTGTGTGTGTGTGTGTGTGTGTGTGTGTGTGTGTGTGTGTGTGTGTGTGTGTGGGTTGTGGGGGTAAATTGGTTGATCCATAGTCCAGCCAACCATGACTCAAGTAGAGCAAAGGATTGTCTCCTTTTTGGATCCATGTTAAAGACTGTTATTGAGGGGAGAACAGGTGAGTGGAGAATTTGCCCACCTGTCAGACCCATGTTAAACTTCATTCTTGACTTTTTGCTGGGTCAGATTTGCATCAAATGTTTTCAGTGAGCCACGATTCAAGAAATGACATCTCAACCAATTTGTAAATACCCTGATCATTTTTGCAAAGATAGTTTTACCACAGTATCATAAACTGTCTCTATTTTTTTCCAAAAGCTTCTTTATCTAAATAGTAATTTCTGTCAAAGATGCAAACATAATGGCATGAATCTTGCATTCATGCATTTTGGAATCACTATTATGTTTGTTAAGATATAGCTATAGTTTTTCTGTTGTAAATACACATATAGAATGTTGTGTAAATGCATATATGAGCTTCTGCTAAGTAGATTATGTAAATATTATACTCTATATTTCCTGAATTACAATTGTAAAACAACCTTTCTCGCCAGGCCTCTGCTGTACAAGTCAGTCGGGTTTTCTGGAAACAAAATGTAAATAAAACATATACGCATGTATATGTATATGTATATATATATATATATATATATATATATATATATATATATATATATATATATATGATATACACAAGTGTATCATTTTTTACTGTACACACAGTTAACCCTCACAAACTAGTGAAAAACTCAGTGACTTCACATTCTTTCCCAAACTCTACATACTGATACACAAATCATCACACAGACACATCTATTACTACCTTGCACTGCCAACAATAACACCATTTCCTAAAAACAAATCTATACATCATGACTGATGTTACTACACTAACATCACCAAAACTACTTTTCCTGTTATATTGCAAAAGCACAAACCAGATCACACAACAGTAAAGTTAAGTATATTTATGTGTGTGTGTGGGGGGGGGAGTCTGCTACCCACACACAGCAACAGGGGGGCTTCTCCCCTACATCCTCTTATTTATATATATACCAACTGTAGTGCAATAACCTTTATATTATAATATAGTCAACCACAATGCAATATTCAACTTCAAAAGTTCACTAAAACCACTGTCAACTAAAAGATACATTACAGTATCAGACTGCATACTGAAAAAAAATAAATATATATATATATATATATGTGTCATTCCCCTCTATCAAATATGCGCTGCATTGACAGAGTGAATGACTGTCGAAATACGTTGAGCTTATGCTGTTGAAAGCTGCAGTTGTCAAAAGAAGAAAGATGGACTATGTGTGAGTAGGTAAGTTTGTATTTGGGTGTTTAATGCTGAAACTTTTGGATATATGAATAATTTCAGCATTGCGGAGTGGGAGTGTGTGTGCAAGACTTTGCAGGTTAGGGTAAGAGGAAGGGGTAGGTAAGGGGTTAGATTTAGTTTTCTGTCTCTGTGTCCGAGTGTTTTGTATAGTGGTAGTGTTATGGAAAGAATTGTTGTAAGGTAAGATGTAGGATTAGGAAGCATTAGTAAGGTGGTGTGCGAGGGAGGCAGTACCTATTCAAATCGACTCAACTCACACTTTGTTATAGTGCTTAGTAAAATAAATCTCTTTACATTTGGTATTAACATCATAATTCAAGGATTTTTTTAATTTTTATTTTATTAATTTGCTTATTTTGTTTGTTAACCAGGGTAAAGACTTATCCAAGTAGGCACATTTTAACTACTATCCTAGAGATGAAGTTTTAGGCAAATGTTACAGTGAAACAATAACAATAAATATACATACGGTAAAAGCAGCATAATTTATGCTCAGTCATATAATTTGCAGGCACTTTACATAAAATATATGTGTTTATTCAAGTAAAGATCTCAACTAAATGAGTTTCACTGATGTTTCCCGACTGTTTAACACTTAACCAAAGTCGAAAAAACATGCGGGCAATGCCTGATGCAGATCTGAAAAGTCTACTGAGGAAGCTGCACTGTGGGTTTACTTGGATTTTAGCAGTCTGCCACTTTGTCATTACAAGTAAATTCATTCATTATCTGGGTAAGCCCAAAAGAGCCTTCTTCCTGGACTGTTATGAAGAATGGTCTAATTAAATAGCTTACAGTCATGCATTATGCTAATAAATACAAGTCGGTAAAAGAAAGAAGATTATAAGCAACTTGTAGTTAATCACTGAGCTATATTGTTCTTTAGTCATTTAGTCACAATCCAGCTCTTTGTGACCTCAAGAACTTTAGCACGGTATTCCTATTTATCAAGAACTACTTCTGTAAGTTCTTGCAGAGTCATATTCATTACTTTAGTACTGCTATGTATACACCTTATCCTGTCTCACCCCATTCTTGTTTTGCCTTTGACCTTTTGCAGCATCAGTGTCTTCTTTAGTGAATCCTGCCTTTGTATAATGTGCCTAATGTACCTGAGTTGTAGCTTCATTATCAGGTATTCCAGTGAACACTCTAGATTTGTTTCCATAAGTACTGACTGCTTTGATCTTCTTACAGTCCACAAAATTCTCAAAAGTGTTTTTTTCCAACACTATAGTTGAAAAGCATCAGTTTTCTAGCACATATCCTTACTTATAGCCCTTCACTCACAGCCATGTTATTACTGGGAAAATCCATAGCTTTGACTTTATGGACCTTAGTTGCCAATGTGATATCTTTGGTCTTTAAACTGTTATGCAGATTTGTCATATATTTTCTATAAAAAAGCATGTGCCTTTTAATTTCATATCTGCAGTCACCATCTGCAGAGATATTTGAGCCCAGGGAAATAAAATCTGTCACTGCCTCCACTTCTTTCCCATCTGTTTGCAAAGAATTAATAGGGCTAGTGGATATAATTTAATTTATTTAACACAGAACAACAAACCAGCTTTTGTGGTTTCTACTTTCACTGTCACTGACAGGCTGTTCAATTTTTCCTCAGTTTCAGATGTCATACTAGTATCATCTGCATATATGAGGTTATTAATATTTCTCCCAGCTGTTTTGATTCAAACTAACCCAATATTTTGTATGGTATATTCAGCATAATAAACTGATCAAGTAGTGTGACAGCAGCTTTGTCATACTCCTTTTCCAATCTTTACCAGTCAATTATTCCATACTTCTAATTGTTGCTTCTTGTTCTGCAGATGCAGACACAGTAGTGTAGCTAGGACAAGGCAGGAGGGTCAACAAAGTGTTGGGGGAGTGCAATCAGCCCATCCTGATCCCAGTCACTTTTTAATGTAATAACGCTTTTAAAAGCCAGTATTGCATTTGTGGTCAAACCTGAGTGCTGTAGTGCTCCGTGTATGTTCTACATTGTAGCAAGCAGTTTTCTACAGTTTAAAAGCAATCATTTTTTTAACTAAAACTTGAGTGTCTGTAGCACTCAGTGCAGGCAGGATATGAACTGTAGCAACTGTTTGCTACAGGTTAAAAAAAATGTCTTTTCTTTAATTAAGGAAAGTTGGGGGCAGGGCACAAAAATGGAACTTGACTGGCTGGGGCAGGAGGGGCATGCCATGTAGCTCATGACCAGCCTTAGGCATAAACAAAATCAAGTAATAAATGCAAATTGGTGCTAAATATTTGGTCTACCTTTGTCTTTTGTTTTCTGGAATCCTTAACTTCTGTGGTTTCATAGGCGAACTAGGCAACCGCCTACGGTGCCATACAGGTGAGCCTGATAAAGGGCGCAATTTTTAGTTACTTATTTGTTTTAATTAATTTATTTTTCCACCAAGTAAAGTTTGTGTTCATCTCGGTGACCTGCCTCCAAGTCCGTCCTAACTGTGCTGAGATGTTTGCGCCCTCCCCCCAATTCTTTAGTCCATCCAATAGGCACATACCAAAGCCTGATTCCTGCTGTGCTCTTCCATCTACAGCAATACACAGTCAGTCAGTTCCTGGGATAACTGACCATTATAATAGCATCCAATCAGTGATGCTTTTGCTGTGCTGATGTTCCCGGCGACTCCTCCAGTGTGAGCTGCTGCCTGCTGGCATAAGATTCTGTTCACACCCACTTCTCATCCCATGCTTCATTAATGAGATTGTGGCAGACTGCTTGAATGTTTTTGTGTGTGCGTTTTGTGAATCTGCAACTGGCAGCCTGAAGACTATACTAAGAAGAAACTTCTCTTTGAAGTGTCGAACGAAGCACTCCAATGGAACTTAACTACTGGCTCTGCCTCACTTGAGTTTTTGTTATGCCCCAAAGGTAAGCAGCCAATCTGTGTATCTCAACTGTCCAGATCTTTGCAGTAGAAGTTTTGCCCATTTCTTATTTGTCCCTGGCCCTTAACATAACAGTAAGCTACTGCACATAGGGAGAAGGGAGGAACAGTGATCTGTAAGACTCCAACAGTGGTTATTTCTAGAGTCTGACATTTTGGGGTTGCTGTCATAACTGCAGGCTATTGAACAGGTCAGTGCAGAAAATAGTAAATTAGCATAATGCTCTTGCATAGTTCAATCTACCCGTTTTCAGCCAAGCAAGAGTCTCAAAGTCACGTCCCCCCATACCTCTCAAGTGTACCTCATTACAAGGATCCTTCCTTCTTATAGGTCTTAAAAAGCCATATTCATCATAGTACTGAATGTGCTATAGACCACTTCTCTGTAGAGCTAGGGTTTGTTTTTCAGATATCCATGGTAAGTTGCACTGCTTCGTATTACTTCATCAAAAGAACACCACATTTTAACCATACTGTCAGCTTCCTTGTTGAAGTTGTTGGCTTATGGAACTGTTCTACATTTTGCAATTAATAGTACTAATATTTTAAGTGTCCCTACTTATGTTTGGATTATCTGATTTATCCCTGGATGTGTCCCAAATGTATGAATAGTTATGTTTGCCCGCGTGTTATATCTATCGTTTAGGAGATGGAAGGTTGAGCTATGTCCTCCCCTCCCCTCCCTGTCTTTTCTCTGAATCTCTCAGTGAAAGAAATCTGGACAGACATAAATAATGATGGGGCAAAGGGTCAGCATGAAATTTTGGAAGCGTATGAAGTTTGAAACTCAAATTGCATTATTTTGTGAATTAATCCTTGGTGATTTGTCAGAAAACCACAACTTTATGAGAAACAGACAAAAATTCAGCAAATGTCTGGACAGTTGAGGTATACTCCCTATTAGTTCGGCTTCTTTGTCTGACAAAGACCAAGTGATACATGCAATTTAAATGGGCTGTAAAGATCTTGACAGTCATTAGTTCATAGAAGCTTTTATTTATTTTTTTGCAAAATCTACCTGTTACATAAGTATCGCTTATCCTAGTGCAGTAGCTGGGTGTTTGCTGACCCTTGAAAGCTATGTTCTAGGGAAAGGGTTTGGGTTGGGAAGCTAAATGATTGTTCGGCCAGTGAAATGGATGATTTTCTGTTATGCTGCAGAGACAGCTTCTCATAATAATAGTTACTTTTTATATTTTCCCATTTTTGTCATGGCAGATTGCCTCTGGTTTGTGTTATTGAAGTATGTAAAATTCCAGACTCTGCAGAGGCTGAGCTCTGCTAATTCCTCTTTTGAAAGAACTCCAGCTCTATTCAGTCGCTTACCGCTTGCTCAGAGGTGACCTTTGCCTAACATACAAGGCCATGCCATGTCAAACCCATATTTGATGAACACCTCAACCTCAAAAATCTAGATCCATCAGCCAAGGCAGGAGACTTAAACTAAACCCATTGCATTTATTAGGAGGAGGGTGCTGGAGGATAGATTCATCACCCCAAAGACTCTATGCTGTGGAACAAAAATCCCGAGAGGAGTACAGGGCAGCTGGCTTCGTTCAAGAGAAATTGACCAAATCGCCAAGAGATGAGAGATATGGGAGATACCACCCCTCATTACACCAGTGTGTCACTGCAGCAAAGAGGCACAGCAAATATAGTTCCCCATACTAGGGCAAGGGTGGCAAACATGAGGGCTAGGATGATAAATGCCCCTATAAATGCCCTCAGATAGCCCTCTTTTGACTGTGCTAGCCTTAGAAATGTCCAATTCCAATAACAAGGCATATGGTGGGGTGGGGGTGTTATCTGACCTCTTTAGTGGGAAATAGAACAGCTCTCAACTCCAGATTTTCACAGAATGCCCAGATTTTTGGTCTGTTCTCATAAAATTTGCAGTTTCCTGGCAAATAATTGAGGGTTGAAGTCAATAAATAATGGCAGATATTTCAATTTCAGACTGCACATCCTTCAGAAAATACATAATACCCCAAAACAAAACACGTGCAACACATATCTCACAAAGCCAGTGTGCCGAACAGTCACAGCCCTTAAGGCTAAACAACACACCTGATACACTTGTAATAGGTGACTCTATCATCAGGCACACTGACATCCCGCTCACCAGGCTGAACAAGGAGAAGGTCACGGTGAGCAGCCTGTCGGGTGCTAGGATCCACCACATAACACAAGCACTCAGGTCACTCCAAGGCAAGTACAAATATGACTCAGTCATTGTCCATGCTGGTGTGAATGACCGGAGACGTACCTCCCTGGACTACATGAAAAGAGACATAGAGGAGCTCTCTGAGCATGTAGCCCAGGCCGGTATGACCCTGACCTTGAGTAGTATCTTACCCTCACCAAGAATGATGCCACAATATGAAGACAAGATGATCAATTTCAACAATTGGCTTAAGTACTGGTGTCATTCAAAGGGGATCCAATGCCTGTCAGCCTGGGATGATATGCTCGACAAGCCACGATACTTCGCTAGGGACGGCTTGCACCTGTCACCCCTGGGCTTTCGGATATAGGCAAAGGCTCTTGCTACCCCCATAGTGCCTTTTTTAGGCAAGGCTCAAAAGACAAACCCACCTCCATAGGTATCACAAGGGATAAGAAACTAAGAGTAATGCTACTCAAAGCCAGAAGTCTAAACCTCAAGATGCATGCACTTGAAACTCTCTTTAGCATGGAGAACATCAATATCTGGGCAGTAACAGAAACCTGGTTCAGGGCTCCCGAGAGCACCCCACCACTACCAGGTTATACCTCATACCATGCTTTTCGGCCCCAAAACTTGGACCGAACCACAAAAGGAGGGGGAGTATTGATATTCATCAAAGATACCCACACCTCCAGGTTGGTGGCAAAGCACGAAGCATCAGAGACTATCCATGTGCAACTAACAGTGGGTAAAACTGCCTTCCAGTTTATAGCCTGCTACAGACCACCCTCCCAAACCCAGGAACCCCACTCGGCCTTCCTGAGAACACTGGAAAATATGAAGGTCTCTCCAAACACCATTATATTGGGCGACTTCAACTACCCAAACATAGACTGGGAGCATTACTCTAGCTCCAACACCCTAGCCCAAAGGTTCCTAGAATTCATAAACTCAAATGCTATGGAAGAACTTGTTACCACTCCCACAAGAGGGGAAAACATACTGGACCTGATCATCACCAACATGGGGACTCTATGCTCCAGACCAGAAGTGTATCCCTCACTGGTAAGATCAGACCATAAACTGATCTCACTGGATATTCACATCCCAACCCCACCCCCTGCCCAGAAAACCACAGTGAAAAACTTCTCTAAAGCAAATTTCACACTCCTCAAAACCGAGGTGGACTCCTACAAAGCCCCCAGGCCTGTGGAAAATATGGCCCAGACCGCAGAATCCTTTATAAATGCATTCTATGAACACCTTCAGGAATGCATGGATCATGCAATCCCAAATAAAACCAAGACCCAATCCTCCAAAGGCAGACATCCTGTCTGGTGGACCCCAGCCATAAACAAACTATACAATAGAAGGAGGAAGCTACTACATGATAGAGCAAAATCCCAAAATGGGAAGGCATCTCTGATCAGTATTAGCAAAAACTAAGGGCACTCATAAAATCGTCTAAGGCCAGCTTTGAGAGAAAAATTGCACAGGACACTAAGGATAATCACAAGGCTTTCTTTAGTTATGTTAGGAACCTGGGTGGGAATTCCCAGATATGCTCAGAATTAGTCCAAAATGACAAAAATACACGAACTCACAGACATTGCCAACATCCTAGCTGACAGGTTCAGCACAAACTTCTCCCCTCCCACCAAAGGGCAAATATCTATCCCAGCAGAGTGCTGCCCCTGACATCTCAGATGCTCAGGTAAGAGCCGCCTCTCCAAAGCAAAAACACAGCATCAATGGGACCAGACGGTGTCCCGGGCTGCATCCTACATGAACTCCAAGAAGAGCTAAACCCAAACATAAAACTACTGTTCAGTCTCAGCCTTACTACAGGATATGTACCCAAAGAGTGGCATACAGCAACAGTGGTCCCTCTCCACAAAGGTGGTGCCTCAACGGACCCTGGAAACTATCGCCCCATAAGCCTGACTAGCTTGGTCTGCAAAGCTATGGAAAGGATCATCATGGACCTCATAAATAAAGATATTGGGGACCTACAGACACTGGATCCTACCCAGTTCGGCTTTGTTAAGGGCAAATCCTGCCTCTTAAACCTGGTCGACTTCTTTGAAAGAGTCACCAAGGCCATTGACGAAAGGAAGGTGGTCCACACAGCCTACCTGGACCTCGCAAAAGCCTTCGATACAATACCCCACTCGGGCATTATAGATAAGCTCACCAGCTTAAATATAAACCCCTATGTCACTAGATGGGTTGCAAACTGGCTCAAGGACAGAACCCACATGGTTAGAATTGCTGGAGCCATGTCAGACTCCAAACCAGTTACAAGTGGCATCCCACAAGGCTCAGTCCTGGGACCTCTCTTGTTCGGTATATATTTCTCGGAGGTACAGGCCAACACAGAAGGACTGTGGCTGACCAAGTTCGCAGATGACTGCAAACTGGGCGCCATAATTGACTCTCCAGCTGACACAAGCATCCTCCAAAATGGCCTCATAGAAACAGACAACTGGTGCCAGAGCCATGGCCTCAAGCTAAACGCCAAAAAGTGTATAGTCATCCCTTTGGCAAAACAAAGTGCCCACAAATTACCACATAGGTGGTAATCCATTAAGTACAGAAGAAGTAATTAGGGACCCAAGTTGATAGCAATCTCTCATTTGACAACCACATGGCCAAAGTGGTTAGAAAAACATTTTATATAGCCTACCTAATCATGAAGGGATTCACATCTAGATTAGGGGAGGTCATCGTGCCTCTTTACTCATCCCTCATCAGGCCCATAATCGAGTACAATGCTCCTTTTGGGATGTACCTTACCAAACACCTGCAGCAACTGGAAAGACCCCAAAAGTACCTCACCAAGAGGATCAAAGGGCTCAAACAGATGCCATATGCTGCCCGGTTAAAGAAACTCCAGCTCTACTCAGTGGCATACCGCCTGCTCAGAGGCGACCTGTGCCTGACGTATAAAGCCATGTCCAACCCGAAATTAAGGGACATGCTGCACCTCAAAAATCCAAATCCCATCGAGCTACACACTCGAGAGACTTGAACCTCAGCACTGAAATAAATAGGACATGCTGGAGGGACAGATTCATAACCCAGAGGCTCCCTTCACTCTGAAATAAAATCCCAGTCCAGGTTAGGCAGAGTCCCTCACTGACTCTCTTCAAGAGGAATCTTGATGAGTGGATGGGAGATCGTAGGTTTACCCCGGGTATCACTTCTGTGTCACTGTTAGACAGAGGCACAGTATACTAACCTCGAAAAAGGGTATAGCAAAATTAATTTAAAATGGGTGGCGAAAGCCAAACATACTCTGGCTAGGCTTATAAATGCCCTAGGGCAGATAGCCTAGTATGAACCTATGAACCTATAATAATGCAAAACTTGTTCTAGCAATTTTTTAAAGTTTATAGGAGGAATATTTAAAATCTGTCCCTAGTTTTGGACCTTTGACCCTCCCCACTTATTTTTGGCATTGTCGACATTTCTTGCACTGAGAGGTATGGGAGAGAGGGGTGCTATGAAAAAACATTCTCTATCACCATGTGTCTTTCTTGTTAGTGAAAGCATGTAATATTTGCATCAAACTTCGTAGTCAGGCTTTTCAATAGTTGTAATGTGGGAATTCTGGATGAGCTCATGACTGTACTGTACTTCAAAGGTTAAACTTTTGTTACTCTGGAAATGAGCTGATTGGGGGTGTGGCCCATTCCCCATTTGTCTGTGTAACTAGCATTCAATATTCCAGAAACGTGAGTTATTTAAAATGAGCTGTAGTTGGGTTCAATAAAACTCATTCTACCAACAGTGTTTATAAACTGTGCATTTCCAGCCTTGTTGGTTCAGGGGGCCACTTACCTTACTTTGCAATGTATGAGATGGCCACATAACCATGTTCAGCATGTGTGGATGGCTTCACTGTCATTTCTAGCATGAACCTGCACAGTCAAAGCAGTTTATGGGGCATACAGTATGCCAGATAAACTGCTTAGGTGGGCTGGACTGTGGACCCCAGGCTGCCTGTTGCACACCCCTGATACAAACCATACAAATATGAATGGGCTACTGTGCAGCAAACCTTTTTGTGCATGAATTCTGAACAGTGCCAAAAATAATGGAAGCATGAAGGTCCAAAATCATGGACGTATCATGAGTATGATGTGGGTGGGGCTTAAGGGGCACCGAAGCACTACTTCGCCTAGGGCACCATTTCAGCTAAGGCCGGCCCTGATGTAGTTGGCTACATTGCTGATGTGCCCGTAGAAGGAGTATCTGTTTGTTTGTTTTTTTTTTTTTCTGTTCTTCACTTGAAGAGCTGAGGGGCTGGGGCACTGGTTCATAGTACCAGCCCAGGTTGCTAATTGAACCAGCTAAGCTTCTGTGCATATATATATATATATATATATATATATATATATATATATATATATATATATACATCAGAAGGCAAATAAGATGATCCAATATCCTCATTTCTGTAAGAATTTGCCATAGTTTCTTATGGTCAGCACAGGTAAAGGCTTTAGAGTAGTCAATAAATCAGAAGAAAATATCTTTCTAGACTGCCCTTGCTTTCTCCATTATCCACTGGGTATTGGAAATGTTATCTCTGCTACCTATGCCCCTTCTAAACCATCTTACACACCTGGCAGTTCTAGGTCTAGCTTGCAGGATCTTGAGCATGAATTACCCTGCTAGCTGTGAAACAAGTGCAATTGTTTGGTAAAATAAGCAGTCTTTAGTACTATACTTTTTTAGGACTGGAATATAAACTGATATCTATATATATCTATATATATATATATATATATATATATATATATATATATATATATATATATATATATATATATATTTTTTTTTTTTTTTAATTTATATATATTTGTATATAATTTATATATTGGTATACGTTAAACCAGGTAGCCTACTGATCCACATGGACCTGTTTCAGACTCAGCCCAAGGGCACTTTCTGGTTAAGACAGGCAAATGGTGAATAAGGGATTCAAATCCTGGACTGCAGGAAGCAGCTCATTAACAGCTTGTTGCCTTAATCCTCTGTACTAACTACCAGACATATTTTCCAGTCTAATGGCCTTGCTCATGTTTTCCACATTCCAAATTTGCTGACATAATTCAAGTAGCACCATAACAGCTTCAGAACTTTAAGTAATTCAGTTGGAATTCTATCGCTACCTGTGGCCTCATTATTAACAAGGCTTTCCATTTCGCTAAATCACTCTCTAGGATGTCTGGCTCTAAGGCAGACAGCATATTAGCATATATATGAGTAATGTTGGGGTTCTTCTTATACAGTTCTTCTGTATTTTCCTGCCATCTTTTTTATGTTTCTCCCATCTATGTCTTATCATGTCCATTTTACCTGGAAGTTTCCCCTACTATCATCAATCTTCTTGAATAGGTATTTTTTTCTTTATGCAATTGTTGTATTCTAGTTCTTTGCACTGCACATTTAAATATGTATCCTTATAGTTCCTTGCTATTCTCTGAAGCAGCTCTACATTCAGCTTGACATATTTTCCTGCCTCCATTACCTTCTGCTCTCCATTTTTCTTATACCACTTCTAAACCTCCAGAAACAGCTATTTTGCCTTCCCATTTTTCTGTTTAGAATATTTTTAATGCCACCTCCTGGACAATGTCACAAAATTCGGTCCATAGGTTTCCAGGTGCTCTATGCACCATGTCTAATCCTGTAAATCCATTCTTCACGTCCACAACATATTCACTTGGAATATTATTGAGCTCTTGTCTCACTGGCTAGATACAATTCTTGTTTCTTTAATTCTGTATTTTACAATAAGAAGCAAAAGGTCTTCTGTCATAGTCAGCTGCAGGTCTTGTTTTTCATCATCCTTTAGAACTCTTCCATCTTCGACTTCAAAGTATATAGTTAATGTGATTTTGATATGCACAGGAGGGCATTATTATGCATACAAAGTTTTTAACAGTCCGCATCCTGCTTATTTAAATTGCATTCATTTTTTTTTTGTACAAACACTCTACTGCTTAGAAAAGGACTTTACTAGTTACCAATTGTTTGTTGCCCAATGCTTGTCTAAATGCATTTTTGTTTGTTTGCTTTGTTTGTTTGTTGCCTAATGCTTGTCTACATGCATTTTTATTCTGAACACATACTCTGACTTTTTTGAAACAGTCAGTAATTCGTTTTAACTAAATGTGTTTATTTGCATAAACGCTCTGGCGCTTTAGGGTAGGATTTAACTGCTAGTTTACAAACTTGCTCATATACATGCATTTACTATAAACTGCTTTCTGGGTTATTATCAGCTCTACTGGGATAAACGGGAGCCATTTTATTTATTTTTCTTTTACCTCCCCTGGCTTTCGACTATGTCGTAGCTGTTTGGGATCATTTACGTATCCCTCTGTGCTTAGCAGTGACCGTTTTTTTTCTTTCACATTAGTGCATAAGACGTGTATTCATCAGCGACCACTCCTCTAGTATGCTGTTAGTGTCTAAGGGATCTGCGAGCTCAGCGAGCGCTGTAGGAGCTCCTACATTTTAATTTACTACTCTATTTTGCCACATGCAATGCTGTTAGTGCCTAAGGGGTCTGCGAGCTCCGCGACAACTACTTGTAGCTATTGGGATCTTTATTTACCCTCTTTGCTTCACTAGTGACAGTTTTCTTTTTTTTCCCTTAACTGTTCTTGCCTAACACATATACTTTATCTGCGACCATTATTCCTGTATGCTGTTAATGCCTAAGGGGTCTGCGAGCTCTGCGATAGCTGCTGGAGCTCCCACATTTTACATTTCTATTATTATTCTGCCACAGACACTGTTGTTAGTGCCTAAGAAGTCTGTGAGCTCTGCGAGCGATGCAGGAGCTTCTAAACTGTAATTTCTAATTTTATCTCGCCACAGGCACATACACTTAGGCTGTTATTGCCTAAGGGCTCTGCGAGCTCTGCGAGTGCTGCAGGAGCTTCCTCCTTAAAATTCTAGTTATATACTTTATCAGCGACCATTATTCCTGTATGCTGTTAATACCTCATATGTAAAGTGCCTAACCATTCTCTTGTATATCTGTAGAAGTACAATGTTTTTTATGATTTTGCTTCAAACATATCTGTTTGCCTGAAATTGATACTGTATTCTACTACTGCATTTTTCTGCTGAATTGCATAACTGTCTTTGACTCTGAATTGTACTGTATGAAAGTGCCATACACAAAGTTTTCTCTGCTGCATTTTTCTCCCTGCCTTTCTCTTGCTTTCCCCCTCAACAGCTGTTTCCTCCATCTTTACCTTCCATTTTCTAACTCTCACTATAACATACCCTTCTTCTAGATATATCCTCTTTGTCTTCACTACTTCCCTCTAAACCTGCACTAACTCCTACAATCTATTCCTGCATTTCTCCTCTTCCTCTTCTCTCCCTACTTTTCACTTTTGCTTCTTCCTCACTCCCCCCTTATACTTACTTCTGTTTGTTTTCCCCACTCTCTTTACAGTACTCCACTCCTGAAGGTCCCTCTCTACCTCCTGAACTTACGGACTGCCTCCTGCAAAAGCTCAGTCGGCTTACCTGGACTTCTGTACACACTAGTCTGGGCTCACCTGAAACAGAACCTCAGCATGGAATCCCTAAAACTTTTTTTAGTAAATGTATGTAGTCTTATACCTAATCTCAAATAGCTAAACTTCCATATTTGTTAACCAGTCCCTCAGTGTGTGTGACTCAGCAGCCTACTGCAGACCACAACAACTCCCCTCTCACTGGTACTCTGTGACCTCTGGCCTCCTATCCTTTTCTGTACCCCTTTGAAGGCTCTCACTTTTTTCTCTGTTTACTGCTTATTTTTTACTGTACCTTAGAGTCTTTGCTCTATCTTACTCCCCATCCTTCTCTGCCTGCCATTTCTCCTTTCTCCACTAGGTGGCACCATCCTTACGCCTTTCTGCCTGCTCCTACTCTATTAATTCTTTTATTTCCAACTTTACCTCTAAATACTTCAAAGCCAAACCTCCCCTAACTTTACTCCACATTCCCTACCTTATATTTTTCCACGAGTGTTGCTCAAACTCTGCTAATTTCTACCCAGTCTTACTGTACTTCTACCTACTTACCTCTGCTCCAACCTGCAGTGGCTGATACTTTTTCAGCTGAACTCTTCTGCCCTGTTGCTCTATCCCGCCCTGCGGGCTCACTCCACTCCCCTACCCTGCCCCCAATTCCCACCCACCCCAGTAGTCCTACATTTATTGCCATCCCATACTCCCTCCCCCTTACATCACCCAATCCCCTCACAGGACCACTCCTCCCATTTTCCCCTAGAACCACCTCCCCTTCCACCAACCATACCCCATTTAGCAATACTCCTCCCCACCCACCAATTCTTACATAACTCTTTCTAACTTACAAACTTCTTTTCTCCTCTAATCAAACAACTTTCTAAGATGCTCTCTTTTCCCACTATATTCCCTGCCACCACACTACTCCTGCTCCTCATTCTTCTCCCTCTATACCATACCACCTCTTATACCAACCTTTACCTAATCCCTCCACATAAACCTCCACCTCCCTACCCTACAAATCATTTCCACAATATCTCTGCCTCTTTAACCCCCTTTCACCCCACCTTTCTCTCAACATTGAAACTCTTCCAAATACCCACCAAATACTACAAACCTAAACCAACCCCCTACCATCCATTCCTAACCAAACACTCTCCTAACAAACTTATTCAGCTTCTGTCTTACCTTTGCTTAGCAGGCGACATTCATCCCAACCCTGGACCAAACATTTCTCAAACAAGTAACCTTACCTCCAACAACATAGCTAATTGTAAATACCTCAAATTCCTCACTATCAATGCCCAAGGCTTAGCTAATAAAATTACCCTCTTTCATGCCTGGCTTAACCACAATTCATCCGACATAGTAGCCATCTCTGAAACTTGGTTAAAACCACACATAGCTGACACAGAATTCTTTCCCCCAGGATTTCAATCTCTCCTATCTGACCGCCTAAACAAAAGAGGTGGTGGTGTAGCTCTAATCTACTCCAATCACTTATCCATCACTCCCTTCCCAAATCCTATCCCTTCCTTTAATAACGCTGAAATAGTTACTGGCATTCTAAAATTAAATGACCACAAAAGTATCTGCATCATCTCCCTTTACATTCCCCCTGGTAACAACACCAATACCTTGGAAGACATCCTCTCTTGGACCTCCTCAAATATTAATTATGAAACCTACATAATGGGAGATGTAAATATTGACTGGCAAAAAATCATTAATCATAATTCCACCATATCAATCAATCTCTTCAACTTTATACAACTTATTAACTCTACCACCAGGCCCACCAAAACCAACCTCACCGGCTCCATCCTAGACTGGATCCTGGTGTCTCACCCTAACAGAACTACTACATCTAGTGTCACTCCTGACCCACTAGGAGACCCCCTCCCTGCCTACACCCATAGAACTACTTCCTCTTCACCATTCTCCCACAAAGTCTTGCATACTCGAAATGTATCTAACTTTAACCCCTCCACCTTCTCTGACTCCCTCAAAATCACCAACTGGAACCCACTAAAAACACTACCCCTAGACGAAGCCATTGATTTCTTCAACTCCAAATTCCTTACTATCCTAAACCCCCTTGCTCCAATATGAACTAAAAGAGTTAAAGCCAAGACTGCCCCTTGGCTAACTAAAGAAATCAAGAAAATCATGCAACAAAGAGATAAATCTTGGAAAAGCTATCTCCATCATAAACAACCTGCATTCTTACTTAAATACAAACAACTATGAAACCTAGCCAAAAAACAAGTTATAATAAATAAAAAGTCCTACTACAACCATCTACAAATAAATAATGCAAAAAACCCCAAACAATTCTGTAACTCCATTAACTCTCTCCTTAAGCCTGGTACAACTAACAACCCCTGCCCTGATACTAGCAAATCTGACCAAGAAATTGCCAAACTATTTAATACCTTCTTCACCTCTACTATTGCCGAGCTAACCAAAACCTTCCCCAACAACATCCCCCCACCCCCCTTTGCCCAAGTTTCCTCCACCTCACCTCTCTCAACTCCTATCTTTGAACTTAAACCTGTGTCTACCAGCCTTATAAAAAACTTCTCTCCAAACTCAAACCCTGCACCAATGCCCCTGACAACATCCCCTCCTCCTTCTTAAAAATTGCCTCAGAAAGTATTGCTCTCCCCATCAGCATCCTGATAAATAGATCACTACTCAAGTCCTATGTACCCAAACTATGGCGCTCTGCTTTCATTCTTCCACTCCATAAAGGTGGCAAAAACTATAACTTCTCCAACTTCCGCCCCATAGCCATCCTCTCACCCATCTCAAAAATTCTTGAAAAATGCATTCACCTGCGGCTCATGCCATTCCTAACCAATCACCAACTGCTCTCTCCTACCCAGCATGGTTTCCGCCCTGGACATAATACCAACACAGCCCTTATCTCCTTCCTACACTCTGTCAAGTCAGCTCGAGACTCTGGTAACTTAGTTTCATCAGTTCTATTAGACTTATCTAAAGCTTTTGATACCATCTCCCATTCCCATCTACTAAACCATCTATCTAACCTCAACATCTCTCCAAAAACTCTAACCTGGTTTTCCAGCTACCTCTCAGACAGGTCCCAAGCCGTGAAATGGGGCCAATCCTCCTCCCGCTTCCTTCTCACCCCCACAGGAGTTCCCCAAGGATCCATACTTGGCCCTCTGCTATTCAACATCTTTGTTAATGATTTCCACAGAGCTATTCCCAATACCAAAATTGTCCAATACGCAGACGACTCAACTTTGATCTGCTATGCCTCTAACCTTACAGAACTCAAGACTCTAACTCAAACCGCCTTCTCAACCACTGAAAAATGGATGCACCAAAACCACCTCTCACTAAATGCTAACAAAACTAAGATTCTTCTATCCACTCATTCTAAATCCACTCCCACTGAAAAAAACTCATTTCAAATTACTAGCCTTAACAACTGACATAACCATCACTGACATCGTTCCCTCTGCCAAACTACTAGGGGTCACCATTGATGAACACTTAAAATTCAATACCCACATCCAACTTAACATCAAGAAAACCCACATAAAACTCGGCCTCCTATACAGAAACAAACAATTCCTCTCCTCTACAAGACATACCTTGGCCACTACCTATCTCCTCCCATCTCTTCTATATGGTGCTCCTCTGTTTACAAATCTATCTTCCACCCTAACCACCAAACTGGAAGTATGCTACAATAAAATCTCCAAATTCGCCACCAAGGCAACTTCCCACTCCCATCACTGCACCTCCTTTCAAACTTTAAATTGGCTTGAACTCCCTAATCAACTAGACTACCTCCAAATTGTCTTAGCCCACAAACTAATATTTCAGCCTAGCAGCTGCCCCGCACTATCAAATATTCTTCAACCTTATACCCCCCCCCCAGACCCCTCAGATCTTCTCACCAAAACCTTATATCCATCCACAAACCAAAGCGCCCAGCTGGTCAGCTTCTAATCTCCTTTACCCTAGCTAAAAATGGAATGCCCTGCCCTCTACTCTAAGGACCTGTGACAACCTACACTCCTTCAAAACACAACTCCACTGCCACCTGCACTCTCAAAGAAAATGTAACTGTACTCTTCATTCTCTACCTCCCAAGCTCCCCTCCTCCTTCTCTCCTGGCTAAACTTTTTACCTCTCTAATTTGCCTCTTAGTCATACATTTGTTAATGTAAGTAACATCCCCTCTTCTAATCCTTATGTTCTATGCCTGTCGTCCTCCTGGACAATTCTTCTTAACATCTTAGTTGCTTAATTTTAAATGAATTCATACTGTTTACCTACTGTTTTTGTGAATTTCCACCTATTTGGATTGTAATAATTGTTCTTTGTATGTTACTAGTATTTTCATTATGTGATTTAACATTGTACTGTGGAGCTTTTCTCCCCAGGCCTCCACTGAAAACTGGCTCTCGAGCCCAGTGGACCTCCCCAGTCACAAAACTGAAATAAATAAATATATAATAAATACATTTTAAATATTAAAATAAATATTTTATATAGATTTTTATGTGAAATAGTTTCCCTGCCTGAATAGTTTTATGGCATAGTGCAGGCAGAAGTAGATATCTTATGGTAATTTTCCTTCTGCTTTATGCAAGTTTGAAGTACATTTGTTCATAGGTTCATTGGTTGATACCTGGCTATCTGCCCTAGGGCATTTATAAGCCTAACCAGAGTGTGTTTGGCTTTCGCCACCCTTTTAGATTAGTTGACTGTGCCTCTGTATAGTAGGTCACAGAAGATAGCCCTTTTAAGGTTAGTTTACTGTGCCTCTGTCTAGTAGGGAGACAGAAGAGATCCCAGGGGTAAACCTACGATCTCCCATCCACTCATCAAGATTTTTCTTGAAGAGGGTCATTGAGGGGCTCTGCCTAACATGGATTGGGATTTTGTTCCAGAGTGAGGGGAGCCTCTGGGATATGAATCTGTCCCTCCAGCATGTCCTATTTATTTCTGTGCTGAGGTTTAAGTCCCTGGAGCGTGTGGCACTAAGGGATTTGGATTTCCTGAGGTGGAGCATGTCCATTAATTCTGGTTTGGACATGGCTTTATATGTCAGGCACAGATCGCCTCTGAGTAGGCGGTAAGCAACTGAGTAGAGCTGGAGTTTCTTTAGCCTAACTGCTTAGGGCATTTGTTTGAGTCCCTTGATCCTCTTGGTGAGGTACTTTTGGGGTCTTTCCAGTTGCTGCAGGTGTCGGGTAAGGTACATCCCAAATGGGGCATTGTATTCAATTATGGGCCTGATGAGTGATGAGTAGAGGGGCACAATGACCTCTCTTGATCTAGATGTGAACCCTTTCGTGATAAGGTGGGCTATATAGAAGGTCTTTCTAACCACTTTGGCAATGTGATTGTCAAATGAGAGATTGCTATCTACTTGGGTCCCCAAATCCCTAATTACTTATGTACTTAATGGATTACCACCTATGTGGTAATTTGTGGGCGGTTTGTTTTTCCCAAAGGGGATAACTATGCACTTTTTGGCATTTAGCTTTCGGCCATGGCTCTGGCACCAGTTATCTGTCTCTGTGAGACCCTTTTGGAGGATGCTTGTGTCAGTCGGTGAGTCGATTATGGCACCCAGTTTGCAGTCATCTGCGAACTTGGTCAGCCATAGTCCTCCCGTGTAAGCATGTACCTCAGAGAAATATATACCGAACAAGAGAGGTCCCAGGACTGAGCCCTGTGGGACGCCACTTGTAACTGGTTTAGAGTCTGACATGGCACCTGCAATTCTGACCATGTGGGTTCTATCCCTGAGCCAGTCTGCAACCCATCTTGTGACATAGGGGTTGATATTTAAGCTGGTGAGCTTATTTATGATGCCCGAGTGGGGTATTGCGACAAAGGCTTTTGCGAGGTCCAGGTAGGCTGTGTGGACTACCTTCCCTTCATCTATGGCCTTGGTGACTGTTTCAAAGAAGTTGACCAGGTTCAAGAGGCAAGATCTGCCCTTAACAAAGCCGAATTGGGTAGGATCCAGTGTTTGGAGGTTCCCAATGTCTTTGTTTATGAGTTCCATGATGATACGCTCCATAGCTTTGCAGACCAGACTAGTCAGGTTTATAGAGCGATAGTTTCCGGGGTCCATTGTGGCACCACCTTTGTGGAGTGGAACCACTGTTGCTGTATGCCATTCCTTGGGTACATATCCTGTAGTAAGGCTGAGATTGAACAGTGACTTTATTTGAGGGTTCAGTTCTTCTTGGAGCTTGTGTAAGATGCAGCCCGGGACACCGTCCGGTCCCATTGATGCTGTGTTTTTTGCTTTGGAGAGGGCAGCTCTCACCTGTGCATCTGTGATGTCAGGGAGGCTACACTCTGTTGGGATAGACAGTTGCTCTTTTGGGGGGGAAGGGGGGGGGAGTTTGCACTGAACCTGTCTGCCAGGATGTTGGCAATGTCTGTGGGTTCAGTGTATTTTTTGTCATTTTGCACTAACTCGGAGCATATCTGGGAGTTGCCACCCAGGTTCCTGACATAACTAAAGAAGGCCTTGTGATTATCTTTAGCGTCTTGTGCAATTTTTCTTTCGAAGCTGGCCTTAGATGGTTTTATGAGGGATCGTAGTTTCTTGCTTGTACATATCAGAGATGCCGTCCCTTTTTGGGATTTTGCTCTATCATGTAGTAGCTTCCTCCTTCTGTTATATAGCTTATTTATGGCTAGGGTCCACCAGACAGGTCTCCTGCCTTTGGAGGAGTGAGTTTTGGTTATATCTGGGATAGCATGATCCATGCATTCCTGTAGGTGTCCATAGAATGTGTTTGTAAAGGATTCTGCGGTTTGGGCCGTATTTTCCACTGGCCCGGGGGCTTTGAAGGATTCCACTTCGGTTTTGAGAAGTGTGAAGTTTGCTTTTGAGAAGTTCTTCACCGTGGTTTCCTTGGCTGGGGGTGGGGATGGGATATGGATGTCCAGTGAGATTAATTTATGGTCAGATCTTACCAATGAGGGGTATACCTCTGGTATGGAACATAGAGTCCCCAATATGTTTTCCCCTCTTGTGGGAGTGGTGACCAGTTGTTCCATAGCATTTGAGTTTATAAATTCTAGGAACCGTTGGATGAGGGTGTTGGGCTTGAGTAGTGCTCCCAGTCTGTTTGGGTAGATGAAGTCACCCAATATGATGGTGTTTGGAGAGACCTTCATATTCTCCAGTGTTCTCATGAAAGCCGTGTGAGGTTCCTGAGTTTGGGAGGGTGGTCTGTAGCAGGCTAAAAACTGAAAGGCAGTTTTGCCCACTATTAGTTGCACATGGATGATCTCCGATGCTTCGTGCAGTGCCACTAACCTGGAGGTGTGGGTATCTTTGATGAATATGGATACTCCCCCTCCTTTTGTGGTTTGGTCCGAGTTTTGGGGCTGAAAAGCATGGTATGAGATATAACCCGGTAGTGCTGGGGTGCTCTTGGGAGCCTTGAACCAGGTTTCTGTTACTGCACAGATATCGATATTCTCCATTCTGAGGATAGCCTCGATTGCGTGCATCTTGAGGTTTAGACTTCTGGCGTTGAGCAGCATTACCCTTAATTTCTTTTTCCTTGTGTTGTCTATGGAGGTGGGTTTGTCTTTTGAGCCTTGCCTAAAAAAGGCACTATGGGGATGGCAAGAGCCTTAGCCAGTATTTGAAAGCCCAGGGGTGACAGATGCAAGCCGTCCCTAGCAAAGCAACGTGGCTTGTTGAGCATGTCATCCCAGGCTGACAGACACTGGATCCCCTTTGAATGACACCAATACTTTAGCCAATTGTTAAAATTGATCATTTTGTCTTTATACTGTGGCATCATTCTTGGTGAGGGTAAGATGCTACTCAAGGTCAGGGTCATACTGGCCTGGGCTACATGATCAGAGAGCACCTCTATGTCTCTTTTCATGTAGTCCAGGGAGGTACGTCTCAGGTCATTCACACCAGCATGGACAATAACAGAGTCATATTTGTACTTGCTTTGGAGTGACGTGAGTGCTTGTGTTATGTGGCGGATCCTGGCACCTGACAGGCAGCTTACAGTGACCTTCTCCTTGTTCAGCCTGAGAGGGACTTCAGTGTGTCTGACAATAGAGTCACCTATTACAAGTGTATTAGGTGTGTTGTTTAGCCTTAAGGGCTGTGACTGTGTGGCACACTGACTTTGTGAACTATGTGATACGTGGGTATTATTGTGGGGTAGCACTAGCTTGGAAGTCTGCTTTGGAGGTCTCTGCTGCTTGGGCAGATTTTTATTTAGAGCCTCCGAGTATGTTTTTGTGTGTTTATGTGTTTAGTTTGCTGTTGCGATAGGTCTATGTGAGACTGGATTTGTGTTGTGTGTGGTTACCTTCTCCTCCTGACTGACTGCGCCAGTACTGGGTTGAGAGAGCTCAGCCTCCAGTTTGGCTATATAGTTGCATCTCTCACATATATTTGAGCTTGTTGGAAGGAGGAGAAGGTGGTCTGTGTACATAAGGCAGTTGTAACATTGCCTCAAGATTCCCAGATTCACCAGCTAGACTGGAGAGTAAACCCAAAACTGACTTTTGGACATGCCAGAATAGTATAAGGAACTACTTTTTGATTGATCAGAAAGGACCAATAGGGAGCCAAGTACTTAAAGGGAGTATAAGAGGGTGTAGTGCTTTAGTTTATTAGTGCTTACTTATAAAATTACTTATAAGGGCAACTGCAGGGCTTTAGAATGAAAATAGAGTGCTTACTTTGAGATTTAGAACAGTTCTAAGGGAAAAAGTGAAGAGCAGACTTTGTGGAGCCGGGAATAGTTTAAACCCGTTTAAGTGGCGCTGCGCTATGCACAAAATCATGCAAAACCAAGCAAATGCTGGTTTTAAAGCAGGGAAACTGAAAGAGATAGGAAGTGACCCAAAACTGCCATTAAGCTACTAGTTTCAAGGGCTGAGACCACTCCTCCAGGGACCGATAGGCTGCTCAAAGCTCCCCACTCTCACTGGTGAACAGAGAAGCTTCTTCCTATCCAAGTAAGGATATGGGCAACACAGGAAACTATACCACAGGCTGGAATTCAGCAAAACTTGAAATCTGGACTAATCTAGTTCAGCAAAGATGGGAAAAAAAAATATTTTTTTTTTCAGGAAACAGCAGAAAAACACACAGAAAACACTGTAAATGCTATAAACAGGCTATCACACTTTAGTGTATTGCCTACAACAGTTATACAATACAAAAACAACTTAAAATGATATAAAACAAGTGCAAAACTGTAAAAAGCAGAAGGTAAATGCAATTTAAACTTTTTAAAGCACAGACCAGTTAGAAACTCGCTTTTTATGCGGGAAAAGGCAGTCGGAGCAAGAAAACAGAGAAAAAATACTTAAATCTGGAAAAGTCTCTCTTGGGTCTCTCTGTTGCCTGTATCACTCTGCAGGACACCACGAGGAGCTGTGCGGAGTTGTATACAATAACAAACTTTTTAAATCACAGATTCGCTAAAAAAACTGGCGTTTTAGGCAGAATTAGTTAAGACAGCAAGAAAAGTAGAAAAGTGATACTTAATCACTCCAAAGACACTCTTTTGTCTCTCTGCTGCTGTAGACTCTGCAGAACCCCTAAAAGGCACTTGCTGAGCAGAATACAAGCGTAAAAACTGTGCAAATGAGGTTTTTATAGCAGGGAAGTGAAAGAGATATAAATTAGCCCAAAATGGCTAATAAACTACTAACTTCTGGGCTGAAACCACTCCTCCAGGGACAGATAGGCTGCTCTCTCACAAGTGAACAGAGAAACTTCCTTGTATCCAAGTAAGGTAATGGCAACACAGTAACTTGTAACACAGCCCTGGATTTAGCAATAACCTGAAAACTGGACTATACTAGTTCAGAAAGGCGGGAAACAAGTATATAATTTTTTTTTCAGAAAATAGAGCAGATACAATCAAAATTAGCCCAAAAAGGCCAATAAACTACTAACTTCTGGGCTGAAACCACTCCTCCAGGGACAGATAGCCTGCTCAAAGCTCCCCTCTCTCACAGGTGAACAGAGAAACTTCCTTCTATCCAAGTAAGGTATGGCAACACAGAAACTTGTAACACAGCCCTGGATTCAGCAATAACATGAAAACTGGAATATACTAGTTCAGAAAGGCGAGAAACAAGTATATTTTTTTCAGAAAATAGAGCAGATACAATCAAAACAACACTTTACCCAATTAACCAGTTAAAAAGCTTAAAACTGAGTCCTGTTCCAGCAGTCTTCAATCAGACAAGTTCTAACTGCACAGTCCTGCCACTAGGGTACAGAGAAACCTTCTCAAAAAAAGATGGCCTGGATCAGTGCACAAGTTATACAAACAAAGCTAGATCCAGCCTGCCTGAATCTAGTCTATGCTACAGCAAACAAGACATACCGATTTCAGATAGAAACAGTTCAAGTAAGGATGCGCAATAAGCCTTTAACCAGAAATTCCCAGCTCAAAAGGGCAGAATCTAGCCTCTCCTGTCACAAGAGTGCAGACTACAAACCTTCTTAATGTAAAATAACTGGCCTGAAGCCCAAGCTCTTAACCCAGAACTAATACACTTTTAGAATAACAGACACTGAGCCTTCAATCAGCAGTTCCCAACTTAGAAGGATGTATGCTACCTGTCCTGCCACAACAGTGCAGACCACAAACCTTAATGTAAAACAACTGGTTTGAAGCCCAAGCGCTTAAACCAAGGGCCTTAGAATAACCATTACAATTTAATCAGGCTACTACCAAGCAGTAATAAAGGCAGCAGAATAAATTCAATTGAGTACTTTTAAGAAGAGGCAAAAGCAAAATAAGGTAATAAAGTAGGAAGAAACACAAATACAGTAAGGCAGATGAAATGCAATTTTTTTTTTTTTTGAGATGGAGGAAACAGAGCAGATTAAGATACTATAGGGGAATGCCCTTCCCAAGTGCTCTCTCTGTACACCGCAGAGGAGATGGGACTGGTAGGAGTATACAAAATCAAAATATGATCTCACTGCACTCAGTTGAGTGAGCAAATGAGATGGGTCCAGGAGGGGTGTGCAACAAGAGATTTACAGCAGGGGTGGGCAATTCCAAAGCCACCAAGATTAACACCACAGCTAGAAACAGGGAGGGGGGATGGGAAACTAACTGCAGAGAGACAGAGACACAATATTTAGTGAATCAAAGACACATAATATTTACTGACTCAAATCTTAAATAAGTACAGAAAATATACTTAAATCAGCTAGTGTCCAGTTAATATATGCAGACAAGTCTCAGTAGCCAGAAACTCGATTTAAAATTATTACTAGAAATGTAACCAACACAGATTTTAATGCTAGCAGAAACCCCCAAGCTAAATGACACTAACAAAGGAATTTCAAAGCAGTCTAACAACTTTCAGTGAGCTCAGATAACTGCAGAGAGACAGAGACACAATATTTAGTGAATCAAAGACACATAATATTTACTGACTCAAATCTTAAATAAGTGCAGAAAATATACTTAAATCAGCTTGTGTCCAGTTGATATATGCAGACAAGTCTCAGTAGCCAGCAACTCGATTTAAAAATTTGTAGGAATTTAACTATGATTACAAGAAGTAGAAATAGTATGTTTGATAACAGCAATATTACCATCAAACAAAGGTTTTCCTTCATGTAAAGTACTGAATATATCACTAGGAATAATGTCAGTTTTGTTTGAAAAGCTCAGAACTTCCTTATGCATTGATTTAAACACACACACACACACACACACACACACACACACACACACACACACACACACACACACACACACACACACACACACACACACACACACACACACGTTGCTCCCTGTTCAATTTGAAGTTGGCTGAATTCTTCAAAGCTTAGC
Organism: Protopterus annectens; assembly: GCF_019279795.1. Lineage (NCBI taxonomy): Eukaryota > Metazoa > Chordata > Ceratodontiformes > Protopteridae > Protopterus > Protopterus annectens. The sequence goes on from NC_056741.1 coordinate 381,121,593, forward strand.
AGGTTGGCCGGACTGTTCAAAGCTTAGCAGGTTATTTGGATACCTTATTTTTTCATGTATATTATTTCACCTAAGCTTAATGAAATGCATGTGTAGTACAGCCACCTACTGATTAATGCAAACACTAATGACCACAGTAAGACACTCCTTGTCAATGAAATGTGACTGGCCTGACTACATAAAATGGAGTAGCTAATACAGCTAAAGTAAGAGAGAGAGAGCAGCCCCCATGTTGTGCATTATTGTTTGACTATAACCTTACTAGAATAAAGCCCAGTCACTGAATAGAGTAAAAACTAAACCGAGGAACACTCAGGGTTCTTTATAGTTACCTGAGGCAGGAATGTATAATGATTAGTAAAAACACAGCTGAGCCAGTCTGATCACAGAAAAAAAACTTTTCTTCTGTGTAACACTAATTGCATTTGTACTTATATGCCACCATAATCAGTTTCTAACCTTTGTCCAGTACACATAAGGAAGGCTGACTGCTAATGGAAATCTTTACATTTATATAAACACCAATACAGACTGGCTTTAACAGTCCTTTCTGTTTGGAATCAGTAAACTCAGAAAAATTATTCTGGTGAAATCCACTATGGAAACTCAAATATCAAAACCCCAGAATGTCACAATGCCAAAAATTAATGCTCAAAACATACTAGCATGAAAAACGAATATGTAAGAATTTTGTGATGCATATCCCCCAAACTTATACATACCACCCCACAAACACAAAGAAGGGAAAAATCTCCCCAAATAAAGGAATCACTGTCTGTGATATTTAATTGCATCAGCAGTGACTTCCTATGGAAAAGTCAGGGGAAACCAGCAGGCTTAGATGAGGTAACAGCAGATATGATCAAGACGCTGTTTTAATTTGGAGAGAAATTACTCCTAAGGGTACTCAGAGCAGCATGGTGGCTAAGTAGATGGTAAGCGTGAATGAGGAGGTCAAAAATTAGAATTAAGGAGCCTGCAGTCAACTGCCAAAGAGTGTTGGGGTAGTACATGACAAAAGAATGCCAAAGAAGATAAAAAGTAAGGTGTAGAAAGCAGATACGCAGTCAGTGCTTCAGTATGTCATAGTAACCTGGTCAATGAAGACAGAGCAAATGAGGAAGCTAGAGATGTTGGAGATGAAGAGTCTGAGATAGGTGGTTGGATGCACACTGTGGGATAGATTAAGAAATGATGAAATCAGAGCAGAAGCCAAAGTAGCTCCAATTATAGAGAAGGTCAAAGAGAACAAATTTCAGTTGTTCAGGCACGTGTAGGTAAGCAGAAGGTGCTGCAGTGAAGAAGATTTGGGAGAGGCAAAAATACGGCAAGAAGAAAAGAAAGAAGTCAAGGATAAAGATGGATGGATTGTGTGAGAGAATACATGCCACAGGCAGGCATGACCATTGAAGAAGGTATGGAAGTGATGCTGAATCAAGAGAGGTGGTGACAACTGACAGGTCACCTGACCTTATGTGGGAAAAATGGGAAAGGGGAGGGTAGATGATGATGATTTTCTATGGAAAATGGCAATTAGTGTTCCACTCCTCAGTGTCCTGTGCCTCTGGTACCAGAAGCTCAAGGAAAAATAACTTAGCAACATGTGGAGAAGCCCTACTAGTGAGTACTACAATAAAAATGTCATTGTGACCAACAGCACACTTCCAAACAGATCCACACAATGAATGCCTGAGACTGACTCTTGCGTGCCAACAAAAAATAGTACACAATTTCTGTTCCTAAATTATCAACACCACAATTTTATTTATTTATTTATTTGTCATTTGATAACCAGGTTAGTCCAACTGAGCCAGTGGCCCTTTTTTGGTGGAGACCCGAGAAGAAAAGTTCCACACAGTTATTACAAAGTTGCAAAAAAGAAAAACATCTGACAATGAAGTTTTATGCAAGCATTACAATAATGTGCTTTACATGAGAACATTAGAAATTTGCAAAAGGCCCGAGAATGAAGTTTACATAAACATTACAATAATGTGCATAACATGCAGTACAGAATTTAGAATTTTTTTTAATCAACAAAAAGAGAAATAGATGTAAATGGGAGAGGACACTTGCAATAGGTGGGTGTTAAAAGTGTGAGAGATAGTAAGGTGGTAAAGTGGGATTTAAGTGGGATCATTGCAGTAACAGGTATTGGTATTTAGCAGAAAAGTTTTAAGTTCAGATTTAAAGAAATTTATGTTAGAAATTATTCAGATGTTAAGAGGGAGTTTGTTCCATGCATGGGAAATACTATATTTGTAAAGAACTTTACCAATGTTTTTGTTTGGTTTATAGGTATCCATAAGGAACTGGTCAGAGCTGCGGAGAGTTCTGGGAGGGGTATAATGTGATATTAGTGAGGATAGTGCACGACAGGAAAGGGGTTTTAAGAGTAGAATATGAGTCATTTGTAGCTGGGAGTGAAGCAGGTGCTGGGGAAATCAAGCCACTGGAGTTGTTTTAGTGCATGATAGTGATGAGATTTGTAGGGTTGGTTGCTAGCAAATCTTGCAACACTATAGTATGATTGACAGAGTTTAGCCAAAGGGTAGACTCTAGATGTGAAAAGATGGGTAGGCATAAAGTAGATATGGAAGGAGGAAGGCCTGAGCATCTTTCTGCCTAAAGTCTGCTAGGTATTTAGAGAAGGCTGAGTTTTTCATTGGTCTTTTTGATACAATGCTTAATATGGGTATCAAATTTTAATTGTTCATTGATAATGGCACCAAGAAGTTTAGTATGTGGATCAGGTTGTATGATGGTATTGTCTAGAGAAGAAATGGTAAAGGTTGTTTTGAGGTTAGAGAGGGTTTTTGGAAAAAAAGAGCAGTGGCTTTGTTTTTTGGGATTTAGAACTGGTTGTTGGTTAGCCATTTTTCTACTATTTAACTGTAGTCTCCAAACAGGCTTTATGCCTCATGAATGCAGAAAGGCAACAGTCATTTCTCTGCAGAAAGGTGGGCCATCTACAGACCCTGGAAACTATAGTCCCATAAGTCTCACTAGTCTTATATGTAAAACCATGGAAAGAATTATCATGGAGATGATCAACAGAGATATAGTAAACCTCCAGACACTGGACCCAACCCAGTTTGGTTTTGTCAAGGGCAGATCATGCCTAGTCAGCCTGGTGGACGTATTTGAAAAGGTCACCAAAGCAATAGATGAGGGCAAATCATTCACACTGCCTACCTTGACCTGGCCAAGGCATTTGACACAATACCCCACCCAGGCATTCAAAAAATTCAACAGGTTACATACAAACCCGTATGTCACCCAGTGGATAGCCAACTGGCTCACAGACAAGACCCAGGAAGTTAGAATTGGGGAGTCGACCACTACAAAGAGGCCACTTACAAGTGGAGTTCCTCAGGGATCAGTCTTTGGAACACTCCTTTTTGGAATTTACTTCTCAGAAATCAAGGCCAGTTAAGAGCTGTCATTGAAACTCACATGACACAAATTTTCTCCAGGAGGGGCTGACACAGACAAATAACTGATGTTAGAGCCATGGACTAAAACTAAATGCCAAGAAATGCATAATAGTATCCTTTGGGAAGCATCCATCCCTGGTAACTATCATTTTGACAAAACACCCCTTAGAGCTGACCCAGTAGTCAGGGACTTAGGGACACACACATAGATAGTAATCTAGCCTTTGATCATTACTGTCTACAGTGGTGAGGAAATCGTTCTATGTTTCGCAACCTATAAACAAAAGTATGGCATCTACGTCCAAGGAAGTCATTGTTCCACTGTATTCGGCATTCATCAGACCTATCATTGAGTACAATGAACCCTTTGGTATGTACCTAACCAGGCATATCCAACAACTGGAATATCCACAGAGGTTCCTCACTAAAAGAATATAGGGCATAAGTAATATGTCCTTTGCAGACCACCTCAAGGCCCTATCCCTGTATTCTGTATCTTACAGGCTTCTGAAGGGAGATCTATGCCTGGCATACAGGGCATCGTCAGGCCCCACTCTGATGGACCTCCTGCATAGCCACAAAACAAACAGTGCCAGAATTACCTGTTCTAAAGATTTAAACCTTGCCTGTGATATAAATAGGACCTGCTGGAGAGATAGGTATGTATCCCAGAGACTACCACGTCTATGGAACAGGCTCCCCATCCATAGGAAGCAGAGTTCCTCCCTAACCCAATTCAAGTGCAACTTGGACAATTGGATGGGAAACTGAAAATTCATCCCTGGTTTGGCACCTATGTTTCTAATACAAACAGGTAACGTGTAAATGGTTCATCTCCCAGGCCCATGCTTACACTTATCAAGGGTATCAGAACTTGTCAGAGATTTGGGATGCATGGCTAGGCTTAAAAAGGCCCTTGTGGTCATTAGCCTAGTAAACACCTATGAACCTACAGATAGAAAGCTATGGTGAGTAGTAGAGAGGAGGTTAGAGAAACTGTCAGAACAGGTAATAAGGGTGGAGTCGTCTGTGTATTGTGTCGGGGAGGATGCTATACAGGAAGTATGCAGTTGGTTTGTGAAAATATTAAAGAATAGAGGCCCAAGAATCGAGCCTTGAGGCACCTCAGTTCGGATTGGTAAGTGAGGGGAGCAGGTAGCCTGCCATCTTACTGATTGTTGTCTATCAGTGAGATAGCTAGTGAACCATTTAATAGTAGAGGGAGATGAGTTGTGATAGTTTATCGAGAAGTTTGGAGCGTGATATGGTATCTAATGCTTTAGAAAGATCAAGAAAGAGACAAGAAACCAGTACATTTTTGTCCATGGCTTCGGCAAAGGTTTGAGTAAAGGACAGTAGGGCAGTAGATGTACTATGATGGGGTCTGAAACCATGCTGCGTAGGGGTTAGGAGGTTATTATCTAAAAAGTACTTAATAAGCTGTCTGTGAATGGATTTTTCAAGGAGTTTGGATAGCAGAGAGAGAGGATAAATAGGTTTGTAGTTGGATGGTTCATTGCTGTTGCCTCCCTTGTGTAATGGAGTGATAAAGAATGATTTCCATATATCTGGGAGAGTTCTTTTAAACCAAGCTTAAAATATACCTAGCAAAACTGACTTCACTGAAAATTACATTTGCAACCCTGCAACAGTATTTTTTTAGAAATAAACAAAATAATGGTGCACATATAATCTATGTAAATATGACCAAAAAGATGACATTGCATAAATAAAAAAAAATGATTGTGGGAGTTGTGTAAGCACGATGGAAAAAATAATGACAGTGTATCTAAAAAGAGAAACAAAATAACTGGAAATAGAATGACTATAAAATTAAAATCTGTTCATGATGGTGCATGCCAGAAAATGTGTTTCTGCAAGAAGGAATTATATTTGAATGTGCATTCCCCTGCAAAAATACAAAAAGTAAAATCATTTTAAGCAGAATATAAGCAAAAAAGTATTTAACAAAACAGGACAAGAATAAGCAATGGTGAAGTTTTGAGCTGTGAAAAGTTTTATCACTTGAGCTTTTATCAGACTACTTGAGCTTTGCCCTCATGATCTAACTCCAGCATTCATGGGGAAATGCTGTACAAAACACATCCTCACTATTGACTATTGCCTAACTAAGGAACAAACCCCTGCAGGATAGTGGCTTTGCCAATCTGGCGCAGTAAGAGTTTGCTCAGAGTCGCCTTCTCTATGTGTGGATTGTAATCATCACCCTTTTTCTGTAAACAGATGCTTTATTGTTTGTTTACCTCTCTTTCTTCTTCTTATGTATTATAAATTCTGAGGAGTGGTACTGACTTGGTGCAAATGCCTTTTATATCACTTGTCCATCTGATATTTCCTTTGTCAAATGTCAGCATCATTCTCTTGGTCTTATTTAATTTTTAGTCTAGACATGAGGAACAAATTCCAGCAGGAGATTGCCTTTGCCCATCTGGAGCTGTAAAAGTTTGTTCAGAGTCACCTCGTCTATATGTGGATTGTAATCATTACCCTTCTTATGTAAACAGATGCTTTAGTGTTTGTTTAAGTCTCTTCTTCTTCTCATGTATTGTAAATTCTGAGCAGAGGTATTGATTCAGTACAAATGCCTTTTATATCACTTGTTCATCTTATATTTCCTTTATCAAATGTCAGCATCATTTTCTTGGTCTTATTTCATTTTTAGTCTAGACATAAAATGTTTTATTTCCATGTTTAACCCTGTTCGCTATTTTTTTCAAAACTTTGGAGTTACCTGGTATTAGGTCTGCACAAAAGTACAACGGTGGCTCTCATTTGAATGTAGATATTTGTTGAAAGTTGCGGTATACTTTTGGAATTGATTGCTAGTACATGAAAAGTTTGAGCAGACCTGATGTTGCCTAAATCACCGATATTCACCAGTCTCTCATTACTATTAGATGATGCCAGGTGCCTATAGCTGTCCCTTACTGTGTTCAACCCACACTAGTTTAGTGATTTCTGCCCAGCCATACCCATGCTGATCTCTTCAGTTTTGACCTCTGCCAAGCAGGACAAATACAAAACATTACATTAAGATATACTTGGGTAGTTAATGAAAATAGTATACACTTGTAAATTGCTCTGCAAATAATTATGGATTATTCATGGGGATTCCCTACCTCTGTACTGTCTGACACATTTCCTGGCTTTACAACAACATTTACTCTTATGTGGTCCTTCAGACGCTACTCATGCTTTAACTATCGTCTAACTTCTTGCTACAGCTAAACTAGAATGCAAATGAAACAAGAGACATTAGTACCTGCTTCCTCTGGTTTGTGACAGTTAACCGGAAATAAACAAATACACACACACACAAATAAAACCACATATCCCGTGTGTGTGTGTGTGTGTGTGTGTGTGTGTGTGTGTGTGTGTGTGTGTGTGTGTGTGTGCACATATATATATATATATATATATATATATATATATATATATATATATATATATATATATATATATATAGTGTCTATATTAAAAGATCGAACAGGTGTTTCAGCGAACACCTCTTAGTCGACATGTAATGAGCGAACGCACTAAAGTGCGAATGCTCAAAACAGCGGTTTCTTTAGCACAAACACACACACACACACACACACACACACACACACACACACACACTTTAAAACATAACAATGTGGGGGGCTTTGCCCCCACACCAACATGGGGGACTGTGCCCCCCACACCCCCTAACTAAATATACCAACTCCAAGATCCCACTACAGTGATGAAAGGGGCGAACACATGGGGATGGCCAACCGATTTCTTTCCCAGGGAAAGAAATCGCTGTTTTGAGCTTTCGTGCTTTAGTGTGTTCGCTCATTACGTGTCGACCAAGAGGTGTTCGCTGAAACACCTCTTTGGTCTTTTAATATAGACCCATATATATATATATATATATATATATATATATATATATATATATATATATATATATATATATGTATATATACATACTCACATGTATATGTGTAGATCTACTATAATGTTTGTTTTTCTAACATCATGCTTGTTTCTTAATTCAGGTACAACATAATGAAATCATGCTGGGAGTGGAGGGAAACTGACAGACCAACCTATCCAGATCTGAAGAAACGTCTAGAAGCGGGCAAAAAGAATGCCAATGACAAAATCGTTTTGCAAGTTCCAGAAGAAGTTGTACCAGAACTGTATGCTCAGGTAGCTGGACTTGAAGAATCTTTTTTGATGGACAACTTCACTATACTGTGAACCTAGAAAGAACTGGTGGGAGCCCTCTTAGAACTCAGGGACACAGAGAAAGAAGGAAAAAAAAAAACAACATCCTTAATTGGAAACACAATCTGTTTTTGTCTCTCCAGTGGAACATTACAATCTGCCTGTAGGAAGCTAAAGGGAACTCTGTACAATCAATAAATAACCTGCTTACATCTAGTTTTCCTCTGCATCCATAAGATGATCTTCCTTCAAATTACTTAGCAGTGCCAATGAGTTCAACTGCCTGAACTGGAAACAAACAGTTGTCCTAAAGTTACACCACCAAGTCATCATTATAGATCAAATACTTGCCATAAAGATATGGACTCAACAGTAAAAAAAGAATTAAGAATCCCTTTAAAGTTAACTCCTGCATTAAAGGCTTTGAACATCAAGAGTTGCTGTATAACTCCTGTGGGACATTCCATACACGTAGCTGTATTATTCAGATATCATTACAAATGCAGAAAAATTTTCTATTTATGTTTCTTCTTGACTGCAATCATAGTGCGATCACCCTGCAAGTTGCCAGAGTCCTGTCTTCTATTCACTGCGCCTTGTATCACTTTTGTAATTTGGTGGTTCTGCTTTGCACCTTCTGCTACTCACTTTAATGTTTGTAATACATTTTGTGTGTGGGGGGCAGTTGTACATACAGGTGTGCCTTTATAAAGTGGAACATGGTTACCTATGCTGCTGAGATAGTTTTCATGTGTACCAGTATTATTCCTACCTTCTTAAAAACCACAGTTTGCAGATAACATGAAAATGAAGCATTCAGGTTCTTGGCTTTCATGCTAGGCATACACAGAGACTCCTTCCTTTCTGCTGTACCCAAGGCCCAGTCTTCTCTGTTATAAAACTGCTTCTATAGTGAAATGAAGGTTTTATGGGTTTTCATTTCTGTTTCTGAAGTTCTGCAATGCAGTTGCAAATCTTTCTTAGCTGACAGCAAACTGTATCTTCCACAAAATGAAATCATTATACTGTGCAGTATTTCTAAAACTGATTTTCACTGTATACAAAAAATATAAGACAAATGTGCAATAACATTGTAGGTTACTGTCTGGTATCCTGATCAGGAAATTGTTACAGCACATTGCACAATGGCTAGAGGGGTACTTTCTAATAGGTGAGTTGCATGTCATTAGTATAGGCTAACATTTTTTCCTATGTGTATTGTTTTGTCCATTGCCTGCTGACCATCAAGCCAGTGTCACAGCCAAAAATTTTTTTCCCACTGGGGCAACAGTTCTGTGCCCATTTGTTCCCTTCTGAGGTAAAAGTAACTGGAGTCTTCTTGCCCAAAATGAATAATAATGCTCAGTGACATGGACATCAGCTAAGCAGCCACGAGGAGAGTCTGGCTGCAGTCACTAACCCCTCCCCCAAGTCATTATGTGTGCACCCACATCACCTAGGGAATACATATCATCTTCTATTCAACACATGCATGGACAAGGGCTACAATCTGGCTTGGTTAGCCACATCACATGCCCTTCATGAAACTGGTCTTCTACTTCCTGTGTCATAGGCCTTTTGCCTTAACATAATAGCCAGCCAGGAACCGCAGCAGCCTTCCTCCAGAATGGGAGAGACATAAACACCCATTTCCTATCTCTTCCTGTCTGCTCCTCTGATGGCCCAGCTGCTATACAAATTCAGGTAATCTAGGAGCACAATCAGGGTTTTATTTCTCTGCACTACAGAGCAGGCCAGCTATAACATCATGCCTACAAATAGTTTCAAACTGCAACTAAAATTCCCTATACCCCACTACACCCCACACCTGGACGCAATCAACTACACTTTCCAGCATCAAAAATAAAAGAAAACAAACAGTACTAATTTAATTACTAAAGTAACAACTTAATCCATATTTAGATGCAACAGAAAAGATACTTCCATACACTTTAGTCAAGAAACAATCTAATGAGAGACTATTGCAGAATTAGCTCATATGTATAGCATTGTTTACATCTAACCTTCATATGACCTTGCAGCATTTTCCAAAAATCCATATGAAAAATTTTCTAAGAAATAAAAGTTTCCCATGTGATTTCTCCTTACATGCCACATACTGCCTCTTTCTCCTTTCCATATTCTGCCACATATCTCTTCCAATGATCTTCTTTCTAGATAATTAGAAGTAGGAAAGCCTTAACTGTTTTAATTAAAGCATGGTACTAAAGCAGAAGATGTCTGAAACTATATAGTTGACTACATTGATGCCAAGTGAGAAGGAATACTCCTGTAATTCATTCAGGCATGATTTTATTCAAGCTCTAGACATGTTGCAGTCCATATTTTTGGCACACTTCTTCTAAGTGCAATAAACTTGGTTCCATGATGTAACCTGTACTCAGCAAAGATTTTTTTTATTTGACATGTTAGACTGCAAGCAGCCTGCTATATGCGTTAGGCAGTCTATGTCACTTTATCGAATTAACATATGACTGAAACTGAAAAGATCGAGACAGCAAAATCAAAACTGCAGAACAACGAATGTTCACAAAAGCAAAACTTACAAGATCAAAACAAACACATTCAGTCCATTACAGGAGAAATACATGCCTGTCCCTTTAAACTACACTGTGATTTACAGCAACTTCTGCAGCAAACATGGAGCACTTTCCAGATGATAATTGTTCCAGTGAAATGATGAACACAGTATTCTGTTTAGCTTCAAAACAACCTTTTTCTATAATTTTGCAGGGGGGGGGGGCAAGCCTTCCTGCACCCACCATGTAGAGGGCTGTGCCCCCCCACACCCCCTGCAAATTATATATACCAACTCCAAGATCACACTACAGTGGGTAAAAGGGTGAATTTCACGATCCTCACTGTACCGCAATCTCCATTCAAGACCTATGAGGATCCAAAAAAATTCTGTAGCATCTGCAGTTGGTTCTTTGGTGTCTTGAGTTTTGGGTTTGTGAATGTTCAATCTTGTGCCGTTTCCATAATGCCATCTCATTGTTTTCAATTTCAGTCATATTTTAGTTTGATAAACTGAAGAAGACCCGCTTTAGATTAGAACACACCAGTATAGACCGGAGAGCCAAAAGAATGCAGACAAACGCAAATAAGCTGTCACTAGGTCATATGCATTCAGCTTTAACCAAAGTTTGTGGAGTAGTACTGAAACAAAGGAGGTCTCCCTGCCAGTTTCACTGCTGATTTTCTTTCAGTATAAGCAGGTAAGCTTCATTTCATGTCTGAAAGTAGATAAACTAGACAATAACATGCCTGGAAATATTTTGTGTGCTGACAGCAGTTTTGCTCTCTCCATTCTCCTTTATACCTGTAAGGGTGTTAAATTGTTAAGCTCTAAGCTGCTGATAGAAAAGATATCAATAAATTAAACAAATATTGTGTTACACAGTAAGACGTTGTCCTGTTTGATTCTCAGCTAAAGTGTCTTCTGTGTGGAGACATGCGTGAATGGGCATACCTTCGTTGAAGGTTGTGCGTCAGGGCTGGCAACTCGGCACGTAAAAATCTACTGCCAATCATTAGCGGACCGGAGTTCCGCTGTGGCATCCCCTTTGGTGATTAAATTAAAAGCTGAAAGACACAACAACACAACAACAACATTCTGTTACCTCTTTCCAATCCCATAATGAACATGTAATACATAGGAACCTGTTTTTATGTTATCCATTTTCTTTTGTAGGTAGTGTAGGCCTACTTGTTGACCGTAGACCTTATGATTTGCCCCTTTTAGACCTCTGTTGGTTTGTTCCTTTCCAGAAACCATAACTTTGACTTTTCTGAACAAAGAATTCCTCTGCATTTTTAAACTGCCATGCTAATTTTGGTATTGCCATCTGTAACCTTCGTTAACATGTAGACTGACACTTCTTGTTGGCCCACAGTTATTCACACTGACAAGCTGTAGTCTCTGAATTTTATTTTCAAAAGAAATGAGAAGCAGTTTACTCTTCTGACTGATGTCAGTATAAAAGTAAATGATTCATTAGCACCTCCCTGCACAGAAAGACAATTAATAGGCACCTTATGAATTTGTAGCTAAATTATTGGGGGTACAGATTATTATAAAATTAGGTGACTGCCTCTCCTCTGGCACATTACCCAGTTTCTGAGATTACTTGCCTAATTATACATGTGTCATTTTGTCATTTCTTTTACAATCAAAGAAACATTTAGAAGGTTATTTTGTTCAGTATGCACAAAGCCTGTCTTACAATGTATACCTTGTTTTTGCTAGTACGTCATAACGAACAGTAAAAGGTATCACAAATAAAAGTTACCTTGTTGTTCTGCAGGGTGCCAATGCCATCTACAAATGCCTTTCTCAATGAAGTTTATAAATCTAGCATATGGTGCCAGAAAACACATAACTAAACATACTATTAACCATAAAGAGACTACTAATCTCTGGTGACATACACCCAAACCCAGGTCCACTCAAAACCAAACAGATATCTGACCTACTAATTCTTAATATCGACATAAGAAGTATTGCTAATAAGATACCTGAACTGCATGCATTTATAACCCATTATGCACCTGACATACTGACCATCACAGAGACATGGCTAAAGTCTAGCATCCAAAATGAAGGATTCCTCCCCCTGGATATAATACCCTAAGATTGGATAGAGTAGGCAGAAAAGGAGGTGGGGTAGACATTCTCTTTAAAAACACATTAAACCTCCAACTCCTTCAAACCCCTGTACATAAATTTCATAACGCCAAAACCCTTTTTACAGTCCTGTGCTTAAACAACACAAAAACAGTCAACATTCTCTGCTGCTACATTCCTCCAGGAAATAACTCTCCCATAATAGAGGAAATCTTACAGTGGACAAAAGATAACCTACCACAAGAAACTATCCTACTAGGAGACCTAAATGCTGACTGGGCAACCTGTAACTCCAATAACCCCACTAATCACATTAATCTCTATGGGTTCTCTCAACTCATTCAAGAACCCACTAGAACAGATAAAAGATCACAAAAACAATCCATACTGGATTGGGTACTGGTCAATTACCTCAAACAAAACTACCAGACAGGTTACCTACCAGATGGTCTCAGTGACCACCTCCCCACATTCCTACTATGCAAACACACTAACTTACCCAAGCCCATAGTCCATAGACAAATACGAGATGATCACAACCTAAACCTTTATGATCTCAACACTGTCGTAAGCCATTGTAAGAGGGAACCACTACAAACCCTTGGATTAGACCAAGCAGTTGACTACTTTAATACTACTTTTCTCAACATCCTTAGCAGACTCGCCCCTACTAGGAAAGTTAGAGTGAAAGCCAACTATGCTGCATGGCTAAGTAGAGACTAGAGCCCTACTAAAATGCAGAGATAAAGCCTGGAAAATCTGGAAAAGGAAAACACCACCTATTCCAAAAAAACTACCAACAGCTTAGAAATCAGGCCAAGGAACAAACCAAACAGGATAAACAGAACTACTTCCTAGGGGCCCAAAGCAAATACTCAAAAAATCCACAAAAATTCTGGCAGTCTATCAACTCCTTACTAAAACCAGGCAAAACCACTACTCCAGCCCCAAACTCCGCCAACAATACCATAGATATAGCCACTCAATTTAATCACCACTTTACAGAATCCATCCTGGCATTATCCAGCCAATTATCCAAACATAGCCCTTCATGCACCCCAACCAATCATCCAGAAAGCATTCCCTCCTTTACTCTATCATCAGTCCCCACCTCTACAATTAAAAAGCTCCTTCTAAAACTGAAACCCACCACCCTTGCAGCTGATAACTTACCTGCTAACTTCCTAAAAATGGCTGCTGAATCTATATCTTACCCTGTTTCCATCCTTATCAACCACTCCATACAGGAATCACATATCCCAAACCTTGGGAAAGTTTCATATACAATTCCTCTTCTTAAAGGCAGGAACTCTTATGATTTTTCAAACTACCGACATCGCCATTCTATCCCCCATCTAAACTTCTAGAGAAGTGTATCCACTTCCAAGTCATGAAATTCCTGAACACACATCATCTCCTGTCCACCACACAACATGGCTTCCGCCCACATTATAGCACAACCACTGCTCTTCTCTCTTTCACTAATATAGTTAACCAACACAGGAACAACAATAACTTTACATATGTTATTTTTTTTTGGATCTCTCCAAAGCATTTGACATGGTCTCACACACCATTCTGCTAGATTCTCTAGCCTCGCCATCCCTTGCCCCATCTACTATAGCCTGGTTCAGAAACTACCTGTCTGACAGGCAACAATATGCCCAATGGTAAGGTGTACTGTCCCCTCAACTTCCTACCACCATAGTTGTCCCACAAGGCTCAATACTGGGCCCACTTCTCTTTTCTATCTTTACCAATAATCTACATACCTCAACCCAGCATGCCACACTTATTCAATATGCAGATGATTCGACTTTAATCTGCACAGCCCCATCTCCAGCCTTTCTGCAACAACTCACCCAGACAACCTTTAACTCTGTAGAAAAATGAATTTCTGATATCCCACTCATCCTAAACCCCAGTAAGACTAAATTACTACTAGTTACCCCTAACAAATCACAAACTGCTCCCATCTCCTTCACCATCACCTCTAAAAATGGCACTACCATTTCCCCTTCTGACCATACCAAACTGCTCGGCATTGAAATTGACAATAATCTTCACTTCAATGTCCACATCTCACAAAGCATCAAAAAGGTGCACAAAAAAACGGGAACACTATATAGGCTCAAAAACTTTCTCTCAGACCAAGTAAAAGTCACCCTAGCCCAGACTCACCTATTGTCCACACTAATGTATGCAGCACCAATTTTCACCCACATCAGAAAAATAGATCAAGACAAACTAGAATCATGTTACAGATCGCCAAGTTTGCTAAAAACACCACCTTCAGAGCACATCACTGTTTTGCTCTAAGGAACCTAAATTGGCTAGAACTACCTCAACTACTTAATTACCACCAGCTAGTTACTGTCTGCAATATTCTTAAATACCCTGATAAAACCCCATCACTAACGCAACTACTTACCCACAACACAGCAAATTGCCCTCTCCGATCTAGTGACAAATCTCTCCTCTGTATCACTAGGGCAAACAATACTGCAGGAAAAACGCTATATTCCAACACCATTGCTAGAAACTGGAATTGTCTTCCACCTTCGCTGACCACTGCCTCCACCACCTCACATTTTAAAAACTCCCTCAAATCACATCTGATAAGTACCTGGCTATGTCCTTGTATTACTTAAACTTAAGCTTTCCTACTCCTCCTCATACCCATTAACCAATACCAGGTTAGTCACTGTAATCCTCTATGGGACTAAAACCCTAACAGCCACCATTCACCAATACCAAGTTAGTCACTGTAATCCTCTATGGGACTAAAACCCTAACAGCCACCATTCACCAATACCAAGTTAGTCACTGTAATCCTCTATGGGACTAAAACCCTAACAGCCACCATTCACCAATACCAAGTTAGTCACTGTAATCCTCTATGAGACTAAAACTCTAACCGCCACCATTCACCAATACCAAGTTAGTCACTGTAATCCTCTATGGGACTAAAACTCTAACAGCCATAAGCAGAGCCTGTAAGTAGCCCCTAATCCCTACTGTTTTGTAACTTCTCTGACTGCTGAGAAGTGTCTTGTCTGCTTGCATTTTTAATGTGAATATCTGATTGTTTTGTTGTATAATGTACGTTTGTTGCACTACTCTGTATAAAATATTTCTCTCTTGTTTAACTTGTACCACTCTGCATAAAAATATTTTTCTCTTGCTTGACAATGTGAAGCTTTTCTCCCCAGGCTTCTGCTGTAAATGGACCTAGTCCAGTCAGAATTTCCTGGTTAACAAATGTAAAATAAAATAAATAAAGTAAATTATTTATAAGGATTTAATCAAAAGATCAGATCATGTAATGCCACCTGCCATTGTTTTGTGTAATTCCTATTCTGATGGCTTTTAAACAAAACATGATTATGATTTTTATGCATAATTACCTGCGTGAATAGCATTAGTTACATTACTGATTACAATACAAATAAAATGTGGCTTAAAGAGAGATTTGGTGGGAAAGAAGCAGGAGAATGGGAGAGAAAGGGAGAGAGAAGAGAGACAGGCTCATTCAAGATAAATATGTGAGTTAGTGGTATCAGTAGTTCCCAAAGATGATCATAGCTGGATGCAGACAATGCTCATATAATCTAATAATGACCAGAGTTTGTCAATGCCACCGCAAAAAAGTCAGGCAGATTACCTTGTCATGCATAAATAAAGCTTACCAATGCAGCAATTCCATAGCCTACTAGATTCTGAGAGTTTAGCAAAGAGTCTGTTTCCACTGATGAGGACATTCAGTCAAGATATAGTAAAATAGAATCAAATCAGCTTCGTCTGGCATTAAGGACTCTTAATAATCTAATTTCTGATATCTGTGTTAGAGGGCAAGTCTATAGACATTTTATTCTACAGCAGCAGTCATTATGGATTCCTCTGAGTGAATATATTGCAGTGCTGTGTGCTTTCTAACAATGCTGAAAAGCTTCTTTTGATAAAGAAAGCAGTAAATACATTCTCTAAAAGATGTATCAAAAAGGCTCCTATCTGGTATATGTCTTAGAGGATGAGTCCATAAATTCTATAATTTGCAGCACTGATTTATAGATTCCTTTGGATGCTACATGTGCATGCCACGTACATTGAAAAAATACTATTGGCAAAGAAATCTGTAAACAGGTTTTTGAAAAAATATATTAAAATGAGTTACTATATGGTATTACAAGAATGTATCACTTACTAGTGTAACATGAATAAAATAGAACATTCTTGATCATTACTTACAAAGAAATCACAACATATTCTCTGGAGTCTTAAGTTTGGTTTATTTACCATTTTTAAGATATACATTCCTAATGCATTTCCTGCATATGAGGAATGTAAACAGAAGTACAAATAAACCAAAAAACGCACCACCAGGGTTTCCTGGACTCCACACAGTTTTATTTAATACAAATTGTTAAGCACTTTCATCAAGCCAAGTTGACTTCATCAGAACAATTACAGCAGCTTCATCTGATCTCTTACCCTCCTACTCTGCCAACTCCTGTTCTAACCTGTATCATCATCTTGAGTATTTGGTCCCTCAGTCTTTACCTTCAGTACCAAACCTAGAAATGCTCGACTAAATCCTTTGATCATGACCTCTCATTCAAAGTTCACACGGAATCCCAGATCAAGCAAATGCTTCTGAGTCCTCCCCAGAACTGAATATGATCTTTCTATGATTATCCTTCGCTCCTCACAAAATATTATCTTACTTTGTGAGTTATAGTCCTGTTACAAAGTAGCACATTCTCACCTGTGCAATAAATTTTCTAAATGAACACGTTTTCATTTGTACAATACATTTCCTAAATGAACACGTTTTCATTTGTGCAATACATTTCCTAAATTAACACGTTTTCATTTGTGCAATACATTTCCTAAATGAACACGTTTTCATTTGTGCAATACATTTCCTAAATGAACACGTTTTC
The DNA here is from genome assembly GCF_019279795.1 of Protopterus annectens. NCBI lineage: Eukaryota > Metazoa > Chordata > Ceratodontiformes > Protopteridae > Protopterus > Protopterus annectens. The sequence goes on from NC_056741.1 coordinate 381,138,839, forward strand.
ATTTGTGCAATACATTTCCTAAATGAACACGTTTTCATTTGTGCAATACATTTCCTTCTTTCACATGCCTGTCTTGGCTGGGAAAAGTCTTCTCCATTTTTCCATTGCAAGCAATCATGATATTGTCTTCCTTCATAGTGTTCTGCCCATAGCAAACTAGTTTTATTCAGTAAGCAGCTACTAAAATCTTAAAGGGACAGAGACGTTCTTTGTCCCTTTTGTAGTTCTATTAGTATTTCATACTCCCAGAGGTACAGCTCTTCAACTCTACTCTCCCTCTCCTTTCCTTTATCTGTTCCATTCCCTTTCAGCCAGTCTGTTCCAGGCAACCCTCTCCAGACCATTGTAAAATGTAAACAGAAGTATTACTAAGAAACACTAAGTGAACAGTTAGTCTTTATCCATCTTTCATGTTGTGGAATTGAAATTCACCTTTACCTGCTGAATATCTTTCATCGTTTTATATAATATATTACACAATGACTGGTCATTAACATTCAGAAACTAGCACACTGATTGGACAGCCCAGCCAGTGTGCCTGCTGTAAATTGTGCATATACCGATAGAAAAAATTCTGGTCACTAAAGTACCATTGAGTGACCAGACTTTTTTTTTTTCTTTTGGTATATGGTAGACAAGCATTAGTCTGAAGGAAAGAAAATCTGAAACAAAAAAGCATGTCATTATTTAGTGACTTTGTCCTTCATAAAATTTGTGGTTTCTGACAAATCACTGAGGAGCGGTCACTAAATAATGATGCAAATTTCAGTTTCAGACTTTCCTTCAGACAATGCACAATTATTCTCTCAGCTTGCTAGGTTTATAAGAGCAATATTAACAATTGGTCCCCTCCTTTATTTATGACTTTGTCCAAATTTCTTAAAATATGAGCTCGAGAAGTACATACAAGAGCAGAAACCTACCTGATTTTCCTTATATTTTCCCCATCTCTCGTACCACTAAACTGTCTAGAGGTTACAGGTTTTTTTTTCCAAACAAAAAAATAGCAATGGAGGTCTTCCTTTCTGTGTTGCTTGCTTTCCAAAGCACTGGTGTACTGTGTAAGCATGGGAACTCAAGTCTCATACACATGAGCAGTACGTCATCAAAGGACAGAATCCAGAAACAATGTAAAATAACACCACGGTGCTGTTATACAAAGACATTATTTCAGAAAAGTAAGTAATTTCTTTCTGAAATAATGTCATTGTATAATAGCAATAACCCATGACTGGGTGTGGGCAATGCCTGATTTACCCACAGTTGCCTTTATTTGGTCATGAGGGCAAAGCCCTCATGACCAGACCACGACAGTTGTGGGTACATTCAGCATTACCCACAGCCAGCCATGGGTTATTGCTATAATATTGTATAGAAAAAAGTCATTAAAGACTAAGAGATGGATTAATGGGTCTAAGTGGAAATATCAATGTGTCTTTAAAGCTTGACTTTAATGAAATGTAATGTGTAAGTGCAAACAGCCAGCCTCATCCGAGGATAACATGACTGAAAACCTGTACATTGCAAGTGAGCTAAGCAAAATTATTTCCATATTTGACTCTTGTATGCTTCCTCTAGGTTCAAAAAGGAGGTTAACAGTTCTGTGTAAGAAAGGTTATTTAACAGTTGCTCAAGAATAACCACTTAAGTTTCACTTGTTCATGCAACTTGACTTCCCTTCTGTGGTGCCCTTTGTCAGTACAGATATTGTGTGTCTTTTCACTGAGGACTGATATACAGAGAACTTATGCATGGATAGCAAGAAAAACAGAAACTAGGCTATGAAATGCCATCATATAACGAATGAAAATTGTATTTACTGATAAGATACACAGATGATGATGGACTAATAATGATGGGGTTAGCATGTATATATTTTAGGGTTATGTATTTTAAGGCAAACTCAATCATGTACATCCAGCATGGCGGAAACACATTCATTTGGTGTTATGTTTGTGAAAGGCAATTGCAGTTTGAAGCTCAACAAAACGTCAGACTTTGGGTGAGCATTAGAGGGGCAGGACACATGTCCTAAGTAGAGAACTAAAGCGCCTGCTCAGTAAGGAACAGAAAAGAGCAAGAAACTGTAGCATACTATGTAGTATCACAATCGCATTACTCCATGTTCATCCACAACAGCTACTTCCCCCGAACAGTAATTTGACTGAAAACAAAGAGTTCTGCTCAGTTTTTGACATGGCTTCTTTCTTTGAAGAGCAAGTCCCAATACTCTCATGCAGGGGAGCTGCTGTTCACATTTCCAGACTTAATATAATCATCATTTTGTTGGCTGCATCATGGAAAGGGGAAAACTTTAAAATCAGTCTCTTATTTGCTGAATGAGGCTTTTGACCAAATGTTATTAGTCAGGCATTTGGTGTCATGTGAATGCTAGAATACATAAATGGCCCAAAGGTCAAAGCCACATTCAGTTATAATGCAGTCATGTTTTGTAGATAAAAATACATTTGATGAAGGTATTAATCATGTAAGGTTAAGAGACACTGTGAACTTTAATTGTAGTTTTGTGCAAGACAGGTTATTTAATGTCTTTATTCTTTATAGTATTGTTTGATTGACTGATTCTGTACATAAATATATTTGAACTATTTATAGATAGTCTGTAATTTCTACGAACTTTACAATAAAAAGGCTGGAGCGCTGATGTGCTTCTGGAACATTACTTAGCATCTCTGTTAGTATATCTCTACTGACTATATGTGCACTGTATCTGTGAAAAGGATAGCAAATAATGTGGTGCATCTAAATTACAACAAATGCATTATTTTGTTAGGATATACATCACAGACATAAACTGCCCTACAAGTGATAGAACAGAATGGTGAGTAACGGACAGCAGTTACTATAGTGCTGATAACATCACAGCAGTTACATCACCCGATGCGGCATGTACTGTCCTGCTGACAAGTGGTAAATGCATAAATATGTGATGGGTGGTACACCTGAGGAAGACCAGTTTGGGATCAAGTAACTAGATAATCCAGGTCTGTCTCACCTCTTCACTGCAGGACCAGGACCACTTGGTTTTGGGTGTAGATGGCCTTTATGAATTAGTGCAAGAAGATATGCAACAATGGTAGCAGAACAGTAGAAAGCACAGCAAAGACATATAAAGCAGAGGCAAAAATGTAGTACTAACTTTAGTAGCCAAAACTGCCATCTGCATATAAGGAATCATATTATATGTGTATGAAAACCACACAAATGAGTGAAAGCTGTTTCTCACAGGTAATGCAAAATGGGTGTAAAAGGTGCAGTACAAAATGTTCCTTCTGGCTTCCACATACTTGCTTGATCCAAGTTACTAATACAGTTGCTCAAGCAAAGCCATTTGATTTTCAGTTGCTCATGCAACTTGACTTTGATTCACATGTAGGTAAGTTGCTCATGTTCATAGATTGCTATGTAATGAGTAGTCAGTCTCACAGCCTCTTGGAGAAAGAGGGAGATGGGCTTTACATTGCCTTTCAGTGATTTCTTTTTCTCTAAGGTGCAGTGACCCTGGGTAGAGTATAACATAATAAGGGGAGTGAGGGTGAAGCCCCCATATTACAGGATGCAGAGGTGGGTGTTCATTGGTATTTGTTACATTTGCTTGCACTGCAATGAGCTGAATGTGGACAGAGTTACTGTGTACTTGATCCTGTACATTAACTGCATTCCTTGCAGGACATTTGGGATGCAGTTTTGGTTGTTTCATAGGCATGAAGTGTAGCCATTATGACAATGTTTGCTTAACTAGCTTGTAGAGAATGTATTCAAATGATATCAGGCTTAGTAATTCTTATTGTTTCATATGGCAAAGAGATGTTTCTCTAAAAATTTCACTAGCAAAGAAAAACTGTTTTCTGCATGTAGAGTTTATTACTGGTCATTAAAAAAGGATCCCAGCTAGTATGGCAGCACAGTGGTTATAATTGCTTCTTGAGACCTGACTATACCTTGATCCACATGAGTCTGACCTGCATTTAATTAGTAACCTGGGCACTGGAGTAGCAGGCCAAGGAGGTTGGAACTGAATACCTGACACAGGCTTGACCATCCTGGGACCTGCAGAAAGGGAGGCAGTCCAGCCTGCTCTATTGCTTCTTAGCTAGAGGAGGTCAGGTGTACAATGACAGTTAAAAGGGCCAAAGAAGAGCACTCGCCAGGCAGTTGTGGAATAACGTGCATGTACATGGGAAATATGATGTAAAGACGTGGAACATGGACTAAAGTGTATGCACATAGGGAAAAAGGTGCATGAACTTGGGAAATAAGGTGTATGTACATAAGGAAAAAGGTGAATGAACATGGGAAATAAGGTGTATGTACATAAGGAAAAAGGTGAATGAACATGGGAAATAAGGTGTATGTACATAAGGAAAAAGGTGAATGAACATGGGAAATAAGGTGTATGTACATAAGGAAAAAGGTGCATAAACATGGGAAATAAGGTGTGTTCACATAGGGAATAAGGTTAGTGCACATAAGGTGTGTGTACACAGGGAATAAGGTGTATGCACACAGAATGTGAGTGCACATTGGGAAGAAGGAATAAGGTGTTTGTACACAGGGAATAAGGTGCATGCACACAAAATGTGAGTGTACATGGGAAATAAGGAATAATGTGTGCTACACAGGGAGTAAGGTGTATGCACATGGAATGTGAGTTCACGTGGGGAATATGGAAAAAGGTGTGTGTACACAGGGAAAAAGCAGTAAGCACCGTGGTAGTCCAATGAACCTCTCCAAGCTGTAACTGTAGATAAATCCTTTATTGAACACGAACAACACAATAAGGTAAACGAAACACTGATAAATCAAGCGCTTTCGCCTGCATAGATGTCAGGCTTTTTCAAGATGAAACAGCAGGGTAACCAAGTTCATTTAAATAGAGGCTTTCAGTGCTGATTGTTTCAATTAGACAATTACATTAATTCAATTAAATTACTTGAATTAAGTTGATTGAAATGCTTTAACCAACACCAAGATGTAAAATATACTTTGTTGAGATGGAAGCATGGTTGTGCACAATACTTTTGATTTCAAGCAAACAAATAAAAACATGTTAAAAAAGAAATGCGTAGATGTTGTCTGACAAGAGCTGTGAATACTATCTTATAATGTTAAATACTATCAGTACATTCTAAAGTCATTGAAAAAAACTTTCTTAGTTTAAATATTTTAAATATTATAAATAACATGGACAAATAAACAATGAAATCAGAGTGGTGTGACAACTGTGTTTTTTTGTTTTAGTTTTTTTAAAATGAAACCTTCTAAGAACTGTGCATATGAAAATATACAATTAAAATGAACCTTAAAAAATTCCTTTATGCACTCAGTGCCAATAAAATATCAATAAATATGAAAATAAATATAAATAAAAATACATCATTTAATATATATATTATTTCCAGTTAATATATAATAAATATCAATAAATATAATAAATATAATATATATTAAACTTGTGTGCTAAGTCTACTGTTGTGTAACCAGTACCTAAAAATGTCTAAAGAATGGGGTTTTAATTAATAAATTATTAATTTATACCCATGTGCGTGTGTTATGATGTAATAGTGCGTCTTTTATACAAAAGCTTGTTGAAAACATACAAATATTTGCAACTTCTTACATTCAACCTGTGACATCTTTTGTAGATGAATTTCCAAATGGTCAACCTATGAGCAACTATATTATTCATTGTTCCATAAGATGTTAATTATGGTTATAGTTTCGCTCGTCTAAGTTTTGATAAACTACATCAGTTGTCTCACCACTCTGATTTCATTGTTTATTTGTCCATGTTATTTATAATATTTAAAATATTTAAACTAAGAAAGTTTTTTTCAATGACTTTAGAATGCACTGATAGTATTTAACATTATAAGATAGTATTCACAGCTCTTGTCAGACAACATCTACGCATTTCTTTTTTAACATGTTTTTATTTGTTTGCTTGAAATCAAAAGTATTGTGCACAACCATGCTTCCATCTCAACAAAGTATATTTTACATCTTGGTGTTGGTTAAAGCATTTCAATCAACTTAATTCAATTAATTTAATTGAATTAATGTAATTGTCTAATTGAAACAATCAGCACTGAAAGCCTCTATTTAAATGAACTTGGTTACCCTGCTGTTTCATCTTGAAAAAGCCTGACATCTATGCAGGCGAAAGCGCTTGATTTATCAATGTTTCGTTTGCCTTATTGTGTTGTTCGTGTTCAATAAAGGATTTATCTACAGTTACAGCTTGGAGAGGTTCATTGGACTACCACGGTGCTTACTGCTTTCTTCCTTTTGTGTGTACACAGGGAGTAAGGTGTATGCACATGGAATGTGAGTGCACATGGGGAATAAGTTGTGTGTACACAGGGAATAAGGTGCATGCACACAGAATGTGAATCCATATGGGGAATAAGGTATGTTTACGCAGGTATAAGTACTTGCACAGGAGGAATAAATTCTATGTACATGAGGAATAATGTGTGTGTGTGTGTCTGTATGTGTATGCATGTGTTTGCGCATATGGGGAATCATATGCATACACATGGGATTATACGGTGGGTGCACACGGGGAATAAGGTGCATGCATAGGGCCGATAGCCTAGTATCAACCTATGAACCTATAAATATTGTGGGAAGAAATACCCAGGGAATTGTTATGGCTAGGCTTGCAGAGGCCCTAGGGCCGATAGCCTAGTATCAACCTATGAACCTATGAGCCTAAATATGGTGCACATACATGGAGGAATAAGGTGGCTGGGTGCACATGGGAAAAAAGTTCAGTGCAAGAGGGAGAATAAGGTACGTGCTCATGGGAAGCAAGGTGTGTAACAGAAGCCCCCAAATGCCATTGAACCAATATTGTGGAATCTCTGCTCATCCAAGGCTCCTATCAAGGTTAAGAACTTAGAGCTAATCAAAAGCCCTGATGGCTGTCTAAAAGACGCTGATAATTGGAAAGATGTTTGGCATGTAGTGTGGAGAAAAAAGGTAAAAAAAATGGTAAGAGGCAGGTCCAAACTCTCTTACAGTAATTGAGCCAATATTTTCAACACTGACAGACAAGTTATGCTCTAGAACTGTTTTGTTTAGTCTGTACAGTGTGAGTCTGGACACTGGTGCCTTCCTCATACATAAGGTTTGCTATGGGAGCAATCTGGCTTTTAGACTAGCTGACAAATCTGTCTTTTTTAATTTCTCCAAATTTTTGGGTTTCTAATACCATGACAGGAATGGACCCCATTCCTAAGTCAAAGTATGATTAAAGTTCATGAAATTAGTATTGCTTCAGTCTTTGATGTCAGCCAAAAGTATTCTTAACAGCACCCACAATGTGCCCAGTAATGACTCCTTCTGCAATTCATATAGGGTTACATGGATTGGTAACATGTCTAAATATGACTGTAAATTATTTTTTATAAGACCCATTGCTCCTACTACTATTGGAACTGTTTGGGTATCTCTCTTCCACATTGCTCTCATTTCTGCCTGCAGATCCTGGTATTTTATGACTTTGTGTCTCTCTGTATGCAAGACACTATAGTCACTGGGTGTGTCGATTTCAATGATCAATGTTACTTTTGTCTTCTTTTCTTTGACCACTATGTCCGGTTTTCTAGCATCTATCTTTTGAACTGTTGGTAATGGGTGATCCCATGTGATATAAACTTCATCATTTTCTATGATGCTTTGTGGCTCACGTTTCCAGTGTATTTCAGCTACTTCGATACCACACTGTTTGCACAATCCTCAGTGTAACAGTCTCAGCCACATTATTATGCCTTTCAGTATACAGTCCTTCTACCATTATATTGTCACAACCAACAACAAGGTGTGTGACTGCTTCCAATTTGTTTTTACAAAACCTAGATGTGTCTGTTTCTCCCACATGTTCAATGAACTTTGTAAACCAGCATGTACATAGTCCACTTTCTTAGGCTGCCAATATTAACCTTTCATTTTTTGGTTTGAATTCGCCTCTCCTTAACCATTATTGCGTTCATTCTTGATCAACATGAGGCTCTTCCAGAAGTTTTTTATACTTGCAACTATATTTATGTTTTTTCCACATTTCTTGCCTTCTCATCTGGTCCTACACCTTATATTCTTTCTTTTGTTTTTTGGCACATTCAGTTGCTGCCTGGTTTTTATCTACTTTTGGTTTGATTTCCATTCCTGCTTGACGTTGATATGCTTCTGCTAAATGAAGTAGAGAAGTCATCTTAGATTTATTCTCCTCATGTTTCAAAACTTTCACTACATTTGGATCTTGTGAGGTCACTAGATATGTGTGAAGTCCTATGATTGCAGATCTATATGTATAATCAATTTCAAGGAGGCCGATCCCTCCTTCGGAATGGGGAATATATAATTTTGGTATACAGTGATTTTTATAAATCATCTGGTGAGCATGAAGCATCCTTCTTGTTTTAATATCTAATCTATCCAACACTTTTGGGGCCAGCCAATCACTCCAAAACTGTACATTAGGATAGGAATAGCAAATTGATTTATAGCTTGGATCTTGTTCCTAGATGTCAATGCTGTTCTCAAGATTAATTTAAGTCTTCTAAAGTATTCCTTATTGAGTTTTACTTCACATTTGTTCATGTTTTATTGCTGATCCTTCATTAGTTCCCAAGTATTTATACACTCCCTCTTGCTCAAATTCTTTTTTATCACATTCTTGTCCCAAACTGATGTTTTCCTGGTGCTGCAGTTTTCCTGCTTTAAAGGTTGCTTTTGCACATATATCAAGACCAAATGACATTCTAATATCAGTGGAAAAAGTTTTGACAACCTGCAGCTGTGCTATAAGTTCCTCATCTGATGAGCTGTACAGTTTTAAATGATTGACAAAGGGAAGAGAAGTCATTAGACTGTTGTTTTCTAGGAGCCAAATTGTAGCCATGGCCTAAGCTGTTAAGTAAACAGCTTAATGGATTGATGGCAAGGCAGAATAGTAACGGTGACAGAGAGTCACCCTGGAATATCCCCCTTTGAATTTTTATCCCTGGGATAATAATCCTTCCTTTTATCATGGCTTAATTGCAAAGTGGTCTGCCATTGTTTCATGATTACTGTAATGTAGTCAATCAGTGTATGGTGTATCTTATACATTATTAAGCACTCTTTTATCCATGAATGTGGGATACTATCAAATGCTTTTTTGTAGTCAATCCATGCCATACTTAGATTCTTCCCTTTTTTTCAGTTCTCCACTATAACTTTATTTAATGACAAATAATTCTTTGCTCCATATGACTTTCTTTTACTACCCTTTTATTCTACTGCCATAATTGAGTTTTCTTCTAAATGACTATAAACTCTGTCGGCGTTAATTCCCATGTATAGTTTATATGTCATCGGAAAGCAAGTTATTGGTCTATAATTTTTAGGGTAGCTTGCAGGTTCACTCTTAAGTAAGAGGATTGTTTTGCCTGTTGTTAGCTAGTGTGGTGTCTGTTTGGGGTGCGCATATAAATAGTTCTTACTCATGGCTAAATCTTCGTGCAAAGATCTTAATACTTTTAACCAAAAGTTAGGTACTGCATCTGGGCCTGGGGTTTTCCAGTTAGAACCTTTTCTCAACTTTGTTTCAATCTCTCTGGCTGTTATGTCATCCCATTTCATATCCTGTACCTTTAAACTTCTTATTCTTTCTTTTATTTCTATCCATTTAGCATATTTGTTATGTTCCACAGGATTTTCATAGCTTTTTCTCCAAAATGTTTCTACTTCCTCTTTTTTGGCGGGCTTTCAATTCCTTTTACCTTATTTCCCAATTCTCTATAAAACTTTATTGGGTCATCAATAAATTGCTTATTTTGTACTTTTCCCTTATATTTATCTGTGTATCTTCTAAGTTTTTCCGCCTGAGCTGAAATTTTTAGTTTGTTATTTGCAATAGTGCATGATAGATCCTGGTCTGTTCTAATACTATACATTGCTTTAATCACATCTATCTTTCGTAGTATTTTTTCTAATCTATTCCCTCTTCTATAATCTTCTAACAGTGAGCCCTCTTGTCTTAGTTGCTTTATAGTTTTCTCTATCCGATACTTCCATAGTGGTATTTGATTTCTCCCCTTCCTTTCCCTCACTACTCCGTGATCTTGTGGTAGAACTTTATCAGTTATTAATTTAGCAGCACAGTAGTATATCCTGTTTACTTCTGTTATATCACATGGATCTCTATGGACAGTCTTAATCGCTGCATTAATTAGTCTTATCAGATTTCTTACTTTATGGGTTTTATTGACCTTCTGCAGTCTATTTCTCTCATTGATCTTAATATATCTATCCCTGTCCATTAAATCAAGCAACTCTTCTCTTAGCTCATTTTCTTCAAACTGAGGGCAAATCCCTTGTTTTCCATTTCCTGTGGGCATTCTGCAGAATATTCTATAACATCTTCCTGTGGTACATTCTTTTCAATTTCATCCTGTGTCATCTGTTGCTCTGTCATATGGAAACTCACTGTCCTATCACTCCTCAACATTGACTGTATCAGTTTCCACAGCTTCCTGTTCCTTTACTTGCTGTCTAGCTTCAACTGAACATTTATATTGGTTTCCTGTGGAAGGCTCCAAAATTACTTGATATGGCACCTGACCAATTGCTTCGTGTTCCACTGGTTTCTCCTTAATTTGGACATCCATTGCTCTATCCTGTTGTGGTGCTTTCTGCATTCAATTTTCTACACTGAATCCTTTTCTTTGCAACTGCTTCATTACCTCAATTTCTATTTCTTTGACTTCTCCATTACTAATCTCTTTTTCTACTTTTCCTCTTAGTCTTCTTATTTTTTGTATTGTAAAGTTTTCCATATCCAGATTCCTTTGCCTGTATTTCTCTTCAAATATCTTTGGTGCTGCTCTTTTTGTATTAGTTAGTTTTGCTTTCTCCTTTGCATAAGTATTACACCATATTAAATCTCTTTTCCTTTCCCATGTCCATATTTCTTCTTCACGTGTCTCCTGATCTTCTTGCTTTTCCTTATTCTGGGGACTCAGTCCATCATGCTGTGATGTAGTCTGTGTTAGACCTTCTACATTAAATCCTTCACTTCGCAGGCACTCCATAACTTCAACTTCTATTTCTTTAACTTCTGCTTTACTAATTTTCTTTTCCACATTACATGTTTGTGATATTAATTTTTTTTTGTGAAATTTTCCATATCTGGATGCCTTTGCCTGTATTTCTCTTCGAATATATTTGAGACTGTCTTCTCTATATTAGTTAACTTGGCTTTCTCCTTTGCATAAATATTGCACCATATCACATCTCTCTTTTTTTCCCATGTCCATATTTCTTTTTTATATTTTGAAATATCTCTAGGTTTTGTTGTTTATATTTTCCCACTTCCTCAAATGTTTCTTTTTCCAAACATATCAAAGTTTCTTGATCTATATACTGTTTTTTTCAAAACTCTGTTGTATTAATGAATGCAAAGGTTTATTTGAAGCTTCTGAAGGTTTTTCCTTCAGATTTTTTCCTCTAATTTCTCTCTTAAGCATTTTGTATATCTTGTGTCTGGAAATTCTGGGCTTTTTACATAATAGGAACAATAGATAATTTCTTTGTTATCTTCAATAGTCCACTTTATCGTCTTTATGATTCCTTCTTTGGCCAATCAATTTTTGTGATTTTTGTGGACTGCTACTTCTTATACAACAGGGGGGCCATCCTCCCCCTGGGCCTGGCCTGGCCCCATTGTAGGAATGTTTCTGTATTTTGAGGATTGTACACTGTCATTTTTTCCAGTCCTAGCACCAGTGCACCTGCCAGGATTGGACACTTTTTTCCTGGGTCTTGTGCACCCAGCTATCTCTTTTGGTTTTTGACTTACTTCTGTCCATGATATACGCTATATAAATACAGTCTATATATCAGTGTTGCCTTGGTGAGATTTTATGAAAAACAGGGTCCACCTCATGAAGGTACTCACCATGACTTGAGGATGACTTGAGGATGAATTCAATTTCAGCAGTACTTCTCTCCTTTGCTTGCTGACTTTTCATCTCTCCATTAGGACCCCTGTAAAAACAGTTGAATGTTTCAGGAAGTGGAAAATAGATGGGTTGTTATAGAGTGCTTCTGTGTTCAAAAGGATGATCTCTTAAAGCTGGCTAAGTATTACTTTCCTGAGAAAGATGTCCTGGATTCCTTCAGTATGTAAATTACATTTGTACAAAGTCACACACTGCTAGGTTTTAACAGGAAATCTGACATGAACAAGGCTGAGATTGTTTTAGGAATCTGATGTATGACTGAACAATGCTGCTGTGACACCAGCATTCTGTGAGGTGGAAAATGCAGTAACGGATAATACATAGGTAGGTGGACTGGTCCATAGACCCTTTTCAGCCATGATCTTGACCCGCTCAACAGTAAATTTAGAAACATGGAAACAATTGATTAGTCTCACACAGACCAACAACTGGTGTATTAGTCATGGTCTCAAACCGAATGCAAAGAAATGCATCATCATTCCCTTCAGTACAAACAGTGCCCCCTCACACTATCAAATCAATAAACCAAAACCAGGTTCCACAACAGAGTACTATAAATCCAAAAATACAAAATAAACGCTGCAAGGGTAAAACCAAACCTTTTTAATGTCTTAAAACCAGAAGTCTTAGTGCTTTCATTCACCACTATTGAACTTCATCAGGAACTGGTTAAAAATAAACAAAGTCCCCTTATATAATCTTTTGAAAATTGCACTAAAAATTTAAAGTGACATACACCAAATACAAACCCATCACTTTAAAACACAAACCATTCAGTGATGTAAAAAATACAGCTATAATTGAAATACATATTGTTTAAAATAAAGCTTAAAAGGTTGTAAAAATAATCACAATACATTTATGAAATACAAGATGCTCTGATCTTTAGAGCAGGTTTCAAAGAAACCATGTCATTGATGCCAGGCAGGCTAGTGGCATTCAACAAAATTTGCCAAAAAAACTCTCTTTTTTCTAGGAGATTTTTTCCAGCCATCACCCCTAGGCTGCAATTCCACCTTTTCAAGTACGGAGAAGGAAAATTTCTTGAAATTATTGCGTGTTATACTATGTCAAAAAAGGGCATTACACTGGTGAGACCTTTTTATAGCATAAGTGTGTTGGTAAATATGAGACTTGAGGGCACCAGTGGTCTTTGCTATGTAGAAGGCAGGACAGAAGGATCAAAAGGCAATATAAACCACCCTCTTGGTGTTGCAGTCATATCTGCCTTTAACAGTAATCAAATTTGGAAAGCCAGACACCTGAAAACAGTTACCGTCCTGGATGAACCTACACTGCCTACATGAACCACATTTCTTCATACCCCAATTCCTCATAAACTTATCTGGGTTCCTACCACTCCATTCAAACATATTTTTTAGATTCCAATTGTTTTTGTAAGCAAATCTAGGAGTAGCCCCAAGCTTCTCCAGGAGCCCTAAGCTCCCAAAAACTGTGGTCCAGTGGCTTTTTATAGCATGCTGAAGGGACTCTATCCCTCTACTGTATGGCAATACCAAAGCCTGAACATAGTCATTGCCATTCAACTCTGACATGGGGGTTACTGGACCTCGACCATTGCTGTTGCCATTACCGAATCCCAAGATGGGATGGTATCTGGATGGTCGGTTTTCACAAACATAACTAGAAACCTCCTCTACCATGGATTCTGGGTATCCATCTCCTTAAACATAATCAGAATCTGAACTTCATGCAAAAATTGGGAATCATCAGACACCAACTGGCTTGTTCTGATAAGCTGACCCTTCACCAAGTTACGCTTTTGCCATATGGGTAGGTAAGAGTTGAAGAAGGTAGCTTTTCTGAATATCGTAGATTCATATTTTTGCTTAGGTGTGTTCTTGTACAGTATAATGTCTAGGAAACTAATCCTATTTTCATCAGAATTACAGGTAAATTCCAGAAATTCTGTGGAATGGTTAAAAAAAGTATGAACTGGGACAATTGTTCCTCATTACCGCCTCATAAAATAAAAATATCATCCAAATATCTCAGATATACTTTGAGTTAAGATGAAAAAGCTGAATTGAACACTATGGTGGTCTCCCAAGTCCATAACACCATATTTGCAAAAATGGGGGCAGATGCTACCCCCATTGCTACACCCCTGTGCTGTTTAAAAAATTCACCTTCAAAAAACACAAAGTTATTGGATAATACAGTTTCCATACATTGCAACAATAATTGTATTTCAACATTCCTCAAGTCACTTCCCTTGACCATAGCATGATGAAACATCTCTAAGCCTTCATCGTGAGGTATAACAGAGAACAAGTCATTAATGTCTATGGTAACCAGTATTCCATGTTCAAAAAAACTTGTACCTGAGATTACCTCCAAGAAATGCCAAGAGTCCCTTAACAAGTGTGGCTTGTCAACCATAAAGGATTTTAACTTCATGTCCACAAATTTGGCCAAGGGCTCAGTTTTAGACCCACCAGAAGTCATGATAGGTGTCAAAGGAGGGTCTTCCACACTTTTGTGGACTTGGGGATACCACAAATTACAGGTATACGAGGATGTTTAACTGTAAAGAAGTCTTTGAGGTCAACAGGAAGATCAAAAGTAAAAAATGTCTTCTATAAGATAGTCAATAGCCTGATAGGCAATGCTGATCTCGTGACATGAGGCTTCTATGAAGAATCATCCATTGTGTAAATATTCAAGCATTTTAGAAGTGTAAAGACACCTGTCCATAATAACCACACCACCGCCCTTGTCCAGATTCATAATACAAATATTTTTATCCTTGACTAGGGCTGCCAAGGTATTCCTCTCAGCCAAAGTTAAATTGTGGAGTTTGGGTTTATTGTTCTTTTGCCTCCATTCCCTTACACTTTGCTCACAAAGCTGCTCAAATAAATTAATACCAGGAAGCAAAGGAGGGTTATAAGTACTGGCCCTTTTTAGGTTCGATTAAGTGTTATCAATAGAAGGTGGAAGGATACACATGAGGTTAAGCTTCCTAGTGAAAAGTTTAAGTTCTGTAATAAAATCCACCACACTAGGTTGCCTGGAAGGCACAAATCTGAAGCCTTTTTAGAACAAGCTGTATTTTTTACATCACTGAATGGTTTGTGTTTTAAAGTGATGGGCTTGTGTATGTTTATTTGGTGTATATCACTTTAAAATTTTTGGTGCAATTTTCAAAAGGTTATATAAGAGGACTTAGTTTATTTTTAACCAGTTTCTGATGAAGTTCAATGGTAGTGAACGAAAGCGCTAAGACTTCTGGTTTTTAAGACATTAAAAAGATTTGGATTTCCCCTTGCAGCATTTATTTTGCACTATCAAATCAACAATATCCAAAGTACCCATGAAGTGGTAAGAGACCTGGGATCACAAGTTGACTGCGGCCTTAACTTTGACCACCATGTCTCTACTATAGTAAAGAAAGCTTTCGATGTAGCACACTTGATTAGTAAATGCATCCTCTCGAGAACAAAAGAAGTTATAATGCCTCAATACTCGGCACTTGTCTGCCCATAATTGAGTAAAATGCCCCATTTGGTATGTACCGTACTAAGCACCTGCAGCAATTAGAGACCTCAGAGGTTTCTAACAAAGAAGATCAAGGGGCTCCAGCATGTGCCTTACACAGACTGACTAAAGTCCCTGTCACTATACTTTGTATTGTATAAACTTCTTAGGGGATAATTATGCCTGGCCTACAGAGCAATCCAAGACCCAAACCTAATGAACTTGTTGCATATCCATAAATCAAATGGGACTAGGGCTACCCATTCCAGGGACCTAAATATGACCTGTGACTTAAACAGGACATGCTGGAGGGACAGATGTATCTCCCAGCAACTGCTGCATCTTTGGAACAAGCTACCAATTCATGTGAAACAGAGCACCTCTATGACACTGTTCAAGAGGAACCTGGTCGAGTGAATGGGACACCATAATTTATTACTGGGGATATAACCCACGACCTTCATAGACATGAGCAGTCATCACTAAATGCAGTCTTGGGTATTGACTTGCATTTCTATGATATTACATTGGGATAAAACAGGTAGGCTTAAAATGACCTATGGGTTGATAGCCTAGTAATCTTCTATGATCCTATGAATAGTTGTTTGAATCCAGTAAATACATTATTTTAAGGACAAGCTATTTATAAGATATTTTATGAAGCTGTTGAACAGAGCACTTGATACGAGATTGCACTGATGCCTGCAACAAGCTAAGGTAAAACTTATTGCTGTAAGATAAGAAAGGATATAATGAACAAACAATATGAATTAATAATCATGGTTATCTTTGGTGGATGTGTGTTATAAGCTGTGAATAAGCAGTCTTCCAGCCATAATTATCACAATCCTCATTACTGAAGGTACACGTACATGGTTTGAGATATAGCCAGAGGCAAACATTAGTCTTCAGTCATTTATTTTCATTGACTGGGGATCCCTAAGGTCCACTGCTTGGATCTGACCAAGATACAGTAGGTGCAGAATTCCACTGTTAGACATTTGACTTGCACTTCTTCATCTAGCCCTGTTACTCTAGTCTTGTGAGATGTGTAATCTCTTCCAGTCTCAACTAAACGTGCCTTAAAAATCTTAACGCTCACCTATCATGCATTTCACAGTCTTGAGTGTTGTTTACTTTGTGGAGCTACTAAAACCATGCATCTGGGCTAGATAGCGCAGGTCTTCTGGTAAGGGGCTGTTGGCTGTTCCATAGACCCCATTGGAAACATGTAGCAGGCTATCCTTTGCATATCTTGCCCAATTCCTGTAGAACTGGCTACCTTCCCTGATTCAAGCAAGTGATTTTGAATATGCCTTTATGATGTTGCTTTTGTTCCAACTCTGTAAGGCTGTTCATTTTTTAAGAAATATTTTTATTTAGATCTCCTCTAGTTCTAGCTATTGTTTGCTGCCTTTTAACACTTAGCCATTTATTTTTTATTTTTATGCAAAATGTGTATGATTGAGGCATTGAAATATTTTTAACAGGTAAACAATGCAATCTTGTGGTGGGCTCACTAAATTGCAACTGGGCTATAAATGAGAGCAGACTGCACAATTTCCGTGGTTCTTTTCACTCCAAAAAATTAAAATGTCATTTTGCTTAGCTTTGCAAATACAGTCACACACTTCAGACCTATTATTTTAGCAGTCTCAGTATAAATCTCACTTATTTTAGCTTAGTAACAATAAGTGATTATGTATGATGTTTGTGTAACAAATGAAAGCTTCTGAGAAACTCAACAGTGCTCTTTGGGGTGATGGCTCCCCTTAGCATATTTATTAACCATATTTAATTACAGTACTTGTTCTGCTTGAGGGATAAGAATAACTTTAACAACTGCATTTACTACACATTTATAAAAATGTTATGTAAGTGAACTAAGAATATTATAGCCTTAAAAAAGTCACATGACATACCTCTGCTTCCTCATCTACATTATCCTTTGAACTTCCCACCACCACTTTCTTGTTCGGGCTCTGGAGAGTACAAGGAAGGCCGTGAACTGGCATAATCAGATTAGATGTCACCTCTAGTGAGGTATGATACAGGTAAAGACTATCAGTGCTGTCACTTTAAGTTTCCACAGGGGGGTATATTTTTGAAGATAATATAAGTTTGATGAAAGGACATTTTAAACTGTCTTACTGGAAGCTTTATTCTGCAAAAAATAAAAGGAGAAATGTGCAGTTCAGGAAAGTTGCTCAGTCCAAGCTCCTTGTAATCCCACTGCTAACAAATAATTTTAAGACATATCTGATGAGGTGGTCCTCAGACCTCACATTCTTCCACCAGTTCAAATACAAAAGAAAAGACAGGTTGTACCAGAGTCCTGGACAGGCAGGGTTACTTTAATAAAAATCCAGTGATGGACCCTGCAAACAATGGTTTCCTGTCACACAAAGTCATATATGTGTCTAAGAATCTGTCAGCAGGAAAATAAAAAGTGTGTCATTACATCAGACAGGAAAACCTATCCCTCTGCTTCTCTCTATAATACAACAGTTAGCCGTTACAGCCATATGGTACAGTATCAGTCATATATTCTAAAGCAAAGTGATCGCCAAGCTAAAGATCACGCTGATGTTTCAGTAAGAAAAGGTTTCAAAACGAATGCAGTCAGGAAGCATGCTCAGGCATGGTTAACTGTGGTTAAGATTGCTAACGCTATGATAAACTGACTCACCGATGCATATGTCTAAAATGCACAACAATATTACTTCAAAAACAAATTCCACATAAGGCGTATTCCTAAACTCATCTCCACTAAAATGTAAAAATTTTAACATGCACCATCCTACAAAAAATCAAACAACTTTCACCTAAAAAGAAACACTTGACACAACTTTTTTTTTTTTTGCAGGGATCACTACTCCTGTATCTTTTGATCTTTTTGTGAGGAAGAGATACTGAATATAGTAAAGACCATAAAATAACATCATAGCATATTAACATGCCCCAAAAGAAGGCATTTAGACAAAGTGAACCTGAGCAAAGTATAAGTGGGGAATATAAAAACAAAGTGAAGCCAGACAACAGTAGGGAAACTGCTCAGGACAGCTGACTTTGGATCTATCTTTAGGAAAAAGGCATAAAGAAGGACAAAATCCTTCCCAGATGTAAAATGGGCCACTATATTCATGAACATTGAGTGTAGTCCCTTAAAGGACCCTAGCCACCTTGCACCTTGTGGATAGTCCGTCTTCATGATAGTAGGATGATTCATGAAATAGAACCTCATTACTGTAAACAGTGAAATTAGCTGCCTCCTACCATTTATGATGATTGCACATATATTCCAAGATCCATAGAAATGCTCCGCAATTCTGACAGTTGCACATCTTGACAACACTGCAGAATGACATAAGCACAATTTATATATCTATATATTTAAATTTGTGATGCAGCAAATATGCAAGTGTGCCACTTTGCACAAACCTTTTCAGAAATGAAAATGTGAACTTGCAGATCACTGTATCTTGAAATAACGCAGCAAGCAAAGGAGCTATTTGCATGTCCTAGTATGCCACTTGGTAAGATGACACAAAACAATGCTTAAAGCCATACACTATTTTCAACTGCAGTGCCATGATATCTACATTTGTGCACACCTGTCTGATGCATGAAAAGGAGGGGTCAATAGGTGTACAGCAAAGCAGAAAAATTGATGTGGAAGCAAATAGAAGTACACAAAAACGGACAACATACATGAGTATGCAGGATGGGATGGATAGCAGGACAATTGTTTTTTTTTATATATAAAGAGAAGGTAAGTAGAAGAGTGAAAAGAAAGGAAGGGCAGGAAAGGGGTCAGTCCAGTGTGTAGAAGTGGAAAGCTACACATACAAAAGCACAAATAAACAGGAGTGGATGTGTACAAACACTGGGTGGAGAGACATGGGATGGACTGAGACAAACAGAGGGCATACAAATCATGATGTTGAGTGTTGGGCAATGGCCAGGGTATGATGCATGATGCAAGAGAAAAGGTTACACCAGGCTGGGAACATGGATGAAGTGCAATCAGCAGCATGCCATCTGATGCCCTATTCCAAAGGGATATTACTGTGGCCCATCACCACATGATGGATCAAAGTGGTCGGTGGCATGGGTCGTATCCTTCACAATTTTTGGGACTGGCTTAGTGAAGGAATATGCAATCAGGTGGCTGTCCATCTGCCCATTGCTGGCTCTACTGCAGACTTCACCAACCTTTTCAACATTAGCCAGGTCATACCAGGCATCTGCCCTGCAGAATACACCAGCTTAGGGTATTAAAGAGATACTTTTCCTTTTTCACACATCATACAGGTGTGCTGTGTTTTACTCCAGAGAAGCAGGCCACCATTTTCTGAGGATATTTGTATGGCAATGGTTATTTTTGCAGGTACCTTGTTCCTGAGGAGTAAAATGGTAACTGTGAGACACAAAGACAATGTGAGGACTAAAGAACGGGAAGTATGTGCTGCAGCTGTGTAAAAGCATGATGCACAGAACCATAGCCAAGTTGAGGCAAAGAGGACATGATCAGCAATGCAAAAGTGAAGTACCTGCACTGCTGATTGCTGATTGCTAATATGATTTGTAGCAGTATTGCTATGCATTCATTTAAACAACTGTTGAAATGAATGCAAAATGTGTAGATAAGAAGATATCAAGACATTTGCTGTGGTTTGAGGGTCAAGATTTTAGGAAACTGCCAATATGCATAATGATGCACATACTCCTTTAGGCTCCTTTCATAAGTGCATGACCACAGGATGTCAGAGGTGAGCTGAAGCAGCAAGTTGCACATTATGCCGCAGATGTGCTTCAGCAAAAATAAATGACTCCCAGACATTCATAAAGCTTGGTTTCATTTGCATACATACCATACAAACAGGTATGAGGTTGCGTAGTTAAAACATTAGACACCATTTCAGATGCTAATCCAAGCAGATTTGGAAATCTATTTTGGAGAACTAGGCAGTCCAGTTTAAGGAACAGCAGCACTTTCAGCAATTATATGTAACTCTGAGGAGATATAAAGTTCTCTGCAAGTATGCCATAAGCTGTCTTTGTCTACCTTCAAAGGGATATGCATCCTTGTAGAGGTAATTTGTTTATATAAGCCTAGCAACTAAAAATGTATACCTGCATATGTCATGAGTGTATATACATATTTTTTTCTGAGTGTCAGTAAGATAATCCAAGACAGCAGGATAACCTGTTCTTGTATATGCCTGTTACATTGTATGGAGATTGTAAGCCTTGCCTGAAGCATACAGTGACTTATGGCACTGTCTACAGCACTGTTATGCCTCTAAAATCATCCCACAACACCTACTGAAAAGAGTAAGAGAAGTTCCCTGATGCCCTGGCCAAATATACCCAAATAGTATAAATACTACCCTAGGTCTCCTCTGAAAAGAGTCAACTAGCCTAGTGGGATAAATAAATAAGTAAATATATCTGCATATCTCTCCACTGTAGAACTGTATAGTAGTGTCATCTGCATTTCCCTACACCAACCCCCACCAAGAGTGGTAATACCTGAGATGATTACAAATACCTGTAGGTCCTAATACTGAGGATGGTCCCTGAAGTGAGACCATGTGTGTGACTCTATAGCAGATACACCAGTTCTATGTGTTCTTACTTGACCGTCCTTTTTATAGTATGATATATTTTCATAACTGTCCTATCAGCTATAGTATGATATACCTAGGTACTCCTGTGTCCATAGCTTTATCTTACCAGTCCCAGCAGTATTCATACTACAGCCATATCATTTGTATACACAGGTGTCTGCAGTGTGGAAGCTGACGTGCTTGTCAGAAGGTGGACAGTTGCAGCCCTGCTGAAAATGATATCCTGCTACAGGCACTACGGGCTCACAGACAGCAACTGCTGCACAGAGGCAGTAACCTTATGGAACTAAGTGTAACAGACAGAAATCCACAATATCAGTGTTCTGGGCAGGTAGAATTACACACAATAGCAATGTCATAAGTGTTTCACCAACATGCGGTGTTCTGCCAAGACAAAGATATGTTCAACACTGGCTGACAACAGATCAACCACAATTTAAGGCCACCCAGGATGAGGAGGCTGAGACAGAGGGTTCTCTGGTTTCCCTTCAAGGGAACAATGGTACTGGGATCATCACTAGTAATAATGCCACAGCATCAAGAAAAACTGAGATCATCCGGGCTGGAGCACAACTTATAAAGAAAATAGTAACAGTAAAGCAAGGACACAGCAAATAGTTGAGTGTTGAATGAGGGAGAGAATGCAAACATGAGACAATGTATTATGGTTTGAAAGTATATGGAAAACAAAAAAGCTCAGGAACATGAAAGTCCTGAAGTAGTAAAACAGCAAGTAATATGTAATAACACCTCCTTGGACCATCATAGAAAACAGCATAAAAATTTATTAAAATAAACAATAAAAACAGAATTGGCAATTTCAGGTTTTCACCCTTCTTCAGATTCTATTCACATAAAGGAAAAATCAAATCAAATAGTCCTAATGACCATTGAAATCATAAAATCAAAACCACACTTTCTAGGGGTAACCAAAGCCTGGTTCATTAAAGTTCATCAGTTATGTCATCACAGTAACCAATTGGATTCAGTATCTAGGTCTATGCCTTCTGAGAATTGGTCTCAGTGGTCACTAGATCAGCAATCCATTTTGTCTCAATAAATTCAGTATAATGAATTATGTCACCATCCTTCAGTCTTCTTTTACCATTTGTACCACCATGAAATTAAAACCATGTCCTGGCAAAGATATCATTTGGAAGCTAATCTTCATTTCCAAGTTACACCTCGTGGATTACATGTTTTACATATGCCTACATATGGAGAGGTATTTCCCGAGCTACTAGCGCAATGGCAAAGAATTAATTTGGAGACCAACTTTAGATAAATGAGATTGTTAATCCAGTTTTTTGAACCTACTGAAAAATAACTTATAATAGCCATTGAGAAGGAACAAAACAAAACTGAATGGAGGTTTTCTAGTTACATTTTTTTGGAGAAGTTGGATGACTTGTTTTATGCTTTATCTCTATGATAGCAAGTTATAACAACAGAAAGAGAAAAAATTGAGAAGAGATTTTGAAGATTTTAAGAAAGGTGATATTTTTGTATGGCCGAAGTTGAAAACCAGTAATAACACCATTGTGAAACAGTATGGCAATACTACTGCCGGCAGCGCTACTGAATCATCCACTTTTTCAATTAAAGAGAACCCATCTTCTAAACCAACAATGACCAATGAGAAAAATATAGAAGATTTTTCACTGACACAGACATCAGCAATGAATGATGTTTCTCATGATGTTACTAATCTAGGCACCAGACCTAAGATTAAACCACAAAAATCTTCGGTTTTCACATTCTGCTAGCTCCCATGAGAATAAGACCTGTATATCAGGAACGCTCCTCCAGCAGGGGGAGAAAATGCAGGAAGATGTCAAAGTGATTGTTAATGAAGAAAATCAGTTAATTCACAATTTATCTCAGATTACTGTAAGTGAAGCTCAATGGAGGGTGCTGAATAAGGGTCTAAATTTTGTGCCAGCAAATCAAGCTAAACTACATGAGGTCATCTTTGATTTGAGAATGCTCTGTCAGAACCTAGCACTTAAAAATATGTTTAATCGGTCACTTGAACATTCAGGTGAACTGAAAAAATCTAGTTTGTATGTACAGCCATCTCATCCAGTAATTGACACTTTTTATAAAGTATGTGAAGACCAGATCAATATGCTTTTATCTATGAATATGTGTCATGATTTTTACAACTTGAGTAGAGATGAACAAACTGCTCTGAACCAGTTGATAAATAATCAAGACCTTGCCATAAGAGCAGCCGATAAGGGAGGTGCTATAGTGTTGATGGACAGATCTTTTGATATATAGAATATGCATATATAGAATATGCATAGAATGTTACAAGATAAAACTTACTTGTTTATTGCAAAGCATGGGCAGCTAACTTAGCAAATGCTGTTAAACAAACCCTGGATGATTTATTGCTATCTCAGACAATTAGTAAAGAGATCTATGATTTCGTGATAGTTGAGAGACCTAAAATACCAATAATGAAGGGACTTTCAAAAATACATAAACATCGTACATCCCCCTTGCTTAGACCAATTGTATCGGATCAAGGCTAGACGACTGAGTTTACATCACTGTGGATTGAATATAAATTAAAATCAGTTTTGAATGAAGCGCCAGCAGTACTAAAGGATACAGCACACTTTTTGGACTTATTATACAGTTATATGGAGTGTGACACTACCAGTCCAGGTATCTGGAATTTTGTAAATAATCATATGTCATTTGTGAATATTGATATAATTTATACAGAATTTATATAGAACTGTATGTTATGTACTGAGCTTCAAGGATGTGTCCACAGTGTACCCTACTGGAAAAGAACAGAATGTATATAAACTATATACCTATGCAAATGTATTATGCAGAATTCTTATTGGCCTGGGATTTCTAGAGATGTTACAGGGTACTACAGGACCTGTGAGCAGTGCCAAAAGCTAGGCAAGGCAGGAGACAAGGTGAGAGCTCCTTTGATGCCTTTGCTTGTGATTGAGGAGCCATTTCAGAGGGTAGGTATGAATATTGTGGGACCTCTGAATACCCTACATTCCACAGGGAAAAAGTATATCCTAGTGGTAGTAGATTATGCTACCAGATACCCTGGTTCTGTCCTCCATTGAGGCAGAAAATGTGGCAAATGCTTTGTTACAGATTTTCAGCAGGGTAGGTTTACCAAAAGAAATACTGACTGACAGAGGTGCCAATTTCATGTCAGACCTGCTGGCTTGTCTGTGGAAGTACTATGGGGTGAAGCACTTAAAGACCACCTCCTACCATCCCCAGACTAATGGTCTTGTTGAGAGGTTAAACTCTACACTCAAGTCCATGCTATGGCCATTTGCAGACCAGTTTAAGTGAGACTGGAACAAATATCTGCCCCATCTGTTTTTTGCTTACGGAGAGGTGCCCTAGGAATCCACATTTTTTTCACCCTTTGAGTTGTATGGGCATAGGATGAGGGGAGCTCTAGATTTGATTTCAGATGAGTGCGAATCCCACAAGGAGTCTGTTGTGGCATGTCCTAAACCTCAGGACAAAGCTCAGGGAACTCATGGGCATGCCCAGGAGAACTTGGCAGAAGCCCAACAGCAGAAAAAGGTCTGGTATGACAGGAATGCTCGAGCTAGAGAGTATGCTGTAGGGCAGCAGGTAATGGTTTTCATTCCTGTCAGACACAACAAGCTGCAGGTAGCTTGAGAGGGACCCTACAAGGTGGTAAGGAAGGTCAGTGATGTTAACTACATGGTAGAACTGTTAGACAGGGGCACAAATTGTACCATGTTAACATGATGAACCCATACCATGATAGAGAGGCCCTTGTGCTTAGTATTTGCAGTGGATTGCAGGAGGAGTCTGAGGGGGATCTGGTGACTGATCTCTTCAGTGAGGCTCGGACTGACACCTCAGTGGAAGGGGTAGCAATTTCCCAGCAGCTATCCCTTATCCAGGTTTGAGAAATCCAAGCAGTGTTACAGGAGTTTGGGGACATGTTCGCTAGGAAGCCAGGGTGCATCCACACGGTGCAGTACCATATGGATACAGGACCCCAAAGTCCTATTAGGCAGGCCCCTTATAGGGTGCCTGAGAGAGTCAGACTCTGAGGGAGGAGATACAGGAAATGTTGGAACTAGGGATAATTCAGGAGTCCAGCAGTCCCTGAGCCTCCCCAGTGGTGCTGGTACCAAAGATGGATGGCAGCACCAAGTTCTGTGTGGACTACGAGAAATTAAATAGTCACACAGAGTCAGATGCTTACCCCATGCCTAGGACAGATGAAGCCCTAGAGCATCTGGGTGGGGCTAAGTATCTTACCACCATTGATCTTATGAAGGGTTACTGGCAGGTGCCCTTGACTCTCAGTGCTAGAGAGAGGTCAGCCTTTGTGACTCCTTTTGACTTGTATGAGTTCACAAAGATGCCATTTGGGATGAAAAATGCTCCAGCAACTTTCTGGAGGCTGGTAGATCATACCCTAGCAGGAGCAGGAGATTTTGCCCTTGCTTACCTAGATGGTATTGCCATCTACAGCCATTCCTGAAAAGAGGACCTTCAGCATGTCAGGGAGGTGCTGGGCAGACTACAGAGGGCAGGGTTGACCATTAAGCAAATGTCAGGTGGGTGTGGCAGAGTTCTCCTACCTGGGACATAGAGCATGGAGTGGTAAGATCAGGCCAGAAACCACCAAAGTGGAAGCCATTCAGGCATGGCCTGCCCCTGTTCCAAAAAAGCAGGTGAGGGCATTCGTAGGGACAGCAGGGTACTACAGAAAGCTCATTGCCAGTTACAGTACCATAGCTGTTCCCCTCACAGACCTGACAAGGAAAAACAGGTCAGATAAGGTAGTGTGGACCCCAACATGTGAGCAGGCATTCCAGAAGCTTAAAGGAGCTTTGGGAGGACCCCCTCTGCTAACCAGTCCAGATTTCAGTGAATAATTTGTTGTGCAGGATGCTTCAAACCATGGAGCAGTGGCTGTACTTAGCCAGGTTTCCTCAGAGGGAGAAGACCACCCAGTGGTATATCTCAGTCATAGGCTCCAACCCTGGGAGGAATGCTATGCAGCTGTAAAAAAGAAATGAAATGCCTAGCCATAGTGTGGGCACTGCAGAAACTTCAACCTTATCTGTATGGAAGGATATTCACTGTAGTTACAGACCACAGTCCCTTAACATGGCTACATCAAGCCAGACAGAAAAATGCCAAGTTACTAATGTGGAGCCTAGGGTTGCAAGCATATGATGTGATAGTGCAGCACTGCACTGGGGTTAGCAAAGCCAATGCAGATGGGCTCTCAAGACAGGGAATGGGGTAAGGTATTCCCAGATAGGCTCAACCCTCTCAAGTAACGTTTCTCAAGGTCACTTGAAAACTAGCTTGAGGTTTTGGGAGGGGGAGAATTGTGACACTGCCAGCCCAGCTATCTGGAATTTTGTAAATAATCATATGTCATTTGTGAATATTGATGTAATTTATACAATTTATGTTATGCACTAAGCTTCAAGGATGCGTCCACAGTGTACCCTACTGGAAAAGAACAGAAATGTATATAAACTATATACCTGTGCAATGTATGTTTTAATAGTAGAAGCTGGAACATACAGAGTTAACTTGCAAAACTTCAAGAAAATAAGTGGAAATTGTTTTATGATTGTGTTATCTCTCAGTTTCACTGAAACAGACACAATGTCTAGGGCTAAAGGTTTTTCTACTGTCTTGAAACAGAAATAATTACTAGGTTTAAAATGTAAAAGTGTTTGATTGTTTTACAACTTCCAGTTCTGGGCAAACATCTGAGAGATATGTATTTTTGACACAGAGATGTTAGTTTCTGTTGGCCTGGGAACTGAACGCAGGTGACAAAGAGTGATGCCATCCAAGTTGACCCAGCAGTAATGCTTGATAGTAATTTAAGAACTCTCTCAGAGAAAGACTGTGCATTTTGTATCTTGTCTTGGACCTAGAAACATCCATTCATCATCTGCATTTGCCTTAAGTAACTAGGGTACAGTGATATCTCTTAGAAAATTAAGTGTAATGCTGCTCAACGCCAGAAGTCTAAATCTCAAGATGCAGGCACTCGAAGCACTTCTCAGTATGGAGAACATTGATGTCTGTGCAGTAACTGAAACCTGGTTCAAGGCTCCTGAGAGCACTGCAGCGCTACCAGGCTATACCTCATATCATGCTTTTCGGCCTCAAGTTACAGGCCGAACCACAAAGGGAGGGGGAGTGTCCATTTTCATAAAGGACACCTACACCTCTCGATTGGTGGCTACCCATGAAGCATCAGAAACCATACAAGTTTTACTCACCATAAGCAAAACTGCCATACAACTGGTCGCATGTTATAGAACACCCTCCCAATCCCAGGAATCCCATCAATCATTCCTGAAAACACTGGAGGATATGAATGTCACACCAAACACCATCATATTGGGTGACTTCAACTACCCCAACATAGACTGGGCCCACTATTCTAGCCCTAACACCCTAGCCCAAAGATTCCTGGAATTCATTAACTCAAATGCTATGGAGCAACTGGTCACTTCTCCTACGAGGAGAGATAATATACTTGACCTGATTATCACAAACATGGGGTCCAAATGCTCCGCACTGGATATAAACCCCTCACTAGTAAGATCTGACCATAAACTGATCACGTTGGATGTACATATCCCACCCCCTCCCCCAGAACAAAAGACTACAGTGAAAAATTTTTTAAAAGCTGACTTTACACTCCTTAAGTCAGAAATGATATCCTTTAAGCCTACTGGGTTAATGGAAACCACATCCCAAAATGCTGAATCCTACACAACAGCCTTCTACGGACATCTCCAAGAATGCATGGATCAAGCAATCCCAACTAAAACCAAGACCCTCTCCACCAAGGAAAACGCCGGTTTGGTGGACCCGCTATAAACAAACTGTACAACAAAAGAAGGAAGCTACTGCAGGACAAAGCCAAATCCCACAAGGGAAAGGCTTCCTGATCAGCACAAGTAAAATCTACGTTCTCTCATAAAAACATCTAAAGCCAACTTTGAGAGAAAGATTGCCAAGGATACCAAAGACAATCACAAGGCCTTCTTCAATTATGTCAGAACCTTGGGAGGAAATTCTCAGATATGCTCTGAGTTGGTACACAACGACAAAAATTCACTGACCCTACCGACATTGCCAATATTCTGGCAGATAGGTTCAGTGCAAATTTCTCCCCTCCCTCACCCCCTAAAGATGTAGTAATTATCCCTGCTGAATGTAACCTACCTGTCATCTCAGACATACAGGTGAAATCAGCACTCAACAAAGCAAAAAACACAGCATCTATGGGACCCGATGGTATCCCTGGTTGCGTGTTACGTGAACTTCAAGATGAACTAAACCCGCACCTAAAAACGCTATTCAATCTTAGCCTCACTACAGGATATGTACCTGAACACTGGCGCACAGCAACAGTGGTCCCACTCCACAAAGGGGGAATTCTACTGACCCTGGTAACTACCGCCCCATAAGTCTGACCAGCCTGGTCTGCAAGGCTATGGAAAGAATCATCATGGAACTCATAAATGGCGATATTGGAGATCTGCAGACCCTTGATCCCACCCAGTTCGGTTTTGTAAAGGCAGATCCTGCCTCTTAAACCTGGTTGACTTCTTCGAGACAGTCACTAGTGCCATCGACGAGGGCAAGGCTGTCCACACTGCCTACTTGGACTTGGCTAAAGCCTTTGACACGATACCACACTCTGGCATCATAGACAAGCTCAGCAGCCTAAATGTAAATCCATATGTCACAAGATGGGTAGCAAACTGGCTAAAAAACAGAACCCATAAGGTCAAAATTGCTGGAGCCATGTCAGACTCAAAACCAGTCACGAGTGGTGTCCCACAGGGCTCAGTCTTGGGACCACTCTTATTCGGCATTTACTTCTCGGATGTGAAAGCAAATATGGGAGGATTATGGCTGACAAAGTTTGCAGATGACTGCAAACTGGGTGCCATAGTTGATTCACCTGCTGACACACACATCCTACAGAAAGGTCTCACTGAAACGGACAACTGGTGCCGGAATCATGGCCTCAAACTTAACGCCAAAAAATATATAGTCATCCTCTTTGGGAAAAACAAAGTACCCACAAATTATCACATAGACAATAACCCACTGAGTACGGAAGAAGTAATCAGAGACCTGGGGACTCAAGTCGATAGTGACCTCTCCTTTGACAACCATGTTGCCAAAGTGGTCAGAAAGACATTCTACCTTGCCCATCTCATCATGAAGGGATTCTCATCCAGATCAAAGGAGGTCATTGTACCTCTATATTCCTCACTTGTCAGGCCCATGATTGAATATAATGCTCCATTTGGGATGTATCTCACCCGGCACATGCAACAACTGGAAAGACCCCAGAAGTACCTCACCAAGAGGATCATGGGTCTCAAACATGTGCCTTATCCAGCTAGATTAAAGAAACTCCAGCTCTATTCAGTAGCATACCACCTGCTCAGAGGTGATTTGTGCCTAACATATAGGGCCATGTCCAACCAAGAACTGATGGACATGCTCCATGTCAAAAGATCCAGATCCACCAGAACCACGCGAGCTAAAGATTTCAACCTCTGCACAAATATGAATAAAACATGCTGGAGGGATAGATTCATAACACAGAGGTTACCCATACTCTGGAACAAAATCCCAGTTCATGTGAGACAGAGCCCTTCATTGGCACTGTTCAAGAAAAATCTCGATGCCTGGATGGGAGATCGTAAGTTTACCCCGGGAGTCACCTCAGTGTCACTA
Organism: Protopterus annectens; assembly: GCF_019279795.1. NCBI lineage: Eukaryota > Metazoa > Chordata > Ceratodontiformes > Protopteridae > Protopterus > Protopterus annectens. The sequence goes on from NC_056741.1 coordinate 381,168,786, forward strand.
CTAGACAGAGGTATAGTATACTAAATAATGGGGTCCCACATGTGTCACTACTAGAGAGGCGCAACTATATAATACGGGGTGGCATAAGCCACATCATTGTTGGCTAGGCTTGTAAATGCCCCAGGGCAGATAGCCTAGTACACTACTATGAAACTATGAAACTATGAATATAGATAGGAATATAGTAAAGATTAGTTTAGATGTTTTCTGTATTTTTTTAGACTGTCCTGCAATGTTGTTTTAAAATATTTCCTGTGATTCTGAACTCTGCAATTACTGTGTTGTTTGAGTATTGTCTTGTTCTTTTATTATTTATTATTAAATATATTTAAACCTATCTTTGTGGCTGGTTTGTTCAGAGATATTTAAGCTCTTAGAGTACTTTCACATGAATTTCGTGACACTGTACAGGCCACTGCTAAATAGCCTTAGTCTTGGTCACACTTACCATTTGTTTAATAGTAACATTACACAGTAGGATTGGTCACCCTTTGTAAGGGCCTTTAGAGTAGCTGATAAGTACTGGTTGGTGGCAGTGATAACTACCTGACAGTCTGGCAGAAGGGGGCATAGATAGTAAACCTGTTCCAGCCTTCCCCAGGAGTGTCTGTATGTTTGTAAATAAATCAAACCTCGAATTGTGTGTGTGTGTGTGTGTGTGTGTGTGTGTGTGTGTGTGTGTGTGTGTGTGTGTGTGTGTGTGTGTGTGTGTGTGTGTGTCAGCTACTTGGCAAGGGACACAAAGCAGTGGTTGGACAGAGAGGGTTATGGAGGTTTTGGCTTGACCACTTGGCTGAGATCTTAACCCTATAGCTGTGCCAGTGGGGAGTCTTATTAGGGATCTGGAGAAAGAGGCAGAAACCAGCCCCAGACTGACTATGATCTCTGTGTGCTCCTCCCATTGTGGACATCCCTCACTGTTACCAATGGTGAAGATTGAGGCTCCTTGATTACTGGACCAGTACAGAGGTGTCACATGGAGAATCCCATTAGTGCTCGACAACCAAAGAAAACAGTGACTTTAGATGTAAATAGCCTGTTTATGGTCATTCCTAATACATATGGGATTATCACTATAAAGAATTTTCTCAACAAATGTTAATGGGACTCCTCAGTTATTTTACAAGTTTGTTTGCTTCTTCAGCTAATTCTTGAAAATAAAATTTTTATTTTTCATAAACAGTACTATTGGTGGCATTGGGCTGTTGCCATGGGCACACCATATGCCAATACTTATGCAAATTTAATAATGGCACAATGGGAAGAACAAGTGGTTTTGAATGATGATAATCCATGGAAGGAGAAGCTATGTTTTTATAAAAGATTTGTCGATGACGTCTTCCTTTTGTGGACTGGAACTATGACACAGTTACACTCATTTGTTGAATAGTTAAGGAAGAGCACAGATTTTTGAAGTCTTCTATGAGCTGGTCAGATCATGTGATTGATTTTTTTGTATGTTAGACTGGAATTTGACGTTAATAATCAGATACGAACCAGATTATATAAAAAGCCGTGCTGGAGAAATAATCTGCTAGTACGTGATAGTATGCATCCCAAACATATATTCAACAATATAGTGAAGGGACAAACTCTCCACACCTCAAGATTATGTACAAGGGATCAAATCTGTCAAGAAGAATTAACAAATTTAGCACAAAGATTTAAAGCACGGGGATACAGAAGTCCTGATCTATATGCTATTGAACAAGCGGGACAGCTTAGGAATACCAGAGGCAAGCCTTGGTACGGTCCCCATATTGAGTGTGACAAAAAAGTCACAAATGATATGAAGGAAGACTTCAGAATTAGAGTAATTTTACAGTATAATAGTGATATTGATAAAATATGCATTATCTTTAAAGATAATTGGAAATTGTATTAACTGATGAAAAACTCAAAACTTTGATTACTGATAAACCCTTATTCGGTTTCATGAATAATATTAATTTGAAGAGATTATTGTGCAGGGAGATATGACCAGCACTTGGAGATAACAGACTAATGGACAGGCAAGGTACCTTTTGCTGTAGGAGATGCAAAGCCTGTCAATATATTAGTCGGGAAAATGTTTTGTTGGTCTACAAACCAAGTCTATTTGCTGATTGTTGCAGGAAGCATCTGATATATTTGACTAAGTGTACCAAATGTAATGGTTGCTATATCAGCAAAATAAACAGAATGCTAAAAGAACGCATCCTGCAACATGTCAATGATATTAAACTTAGGGTTAAACAGAGTGCTACTGCATACCATGTCATGTGCAATCCAGGACATGGTTTTAATTTCATGGTGCTACAAAAGACCAAAGGGGTGGTGACATAATTCATTATACTGAATTTATTGAGACAAAATAGATTGCTGAGCTATGTGTGGATCATTCCCCTGGCTTGAATGGGGTTTTACTGCTTAAACCAATTCTCAGAAGGTGTAGACCTAGATACTGAATCCAATTGGTTACTGAGATGACATAACTGATGAAAACCATGCTTTGGTTACACCTAGAAGGTGAGGTTTTGATTTTATGATTTCATTGGTCATTAGATCTATTTAATTTGATTTTACCTTTATGTGAATAGAATCTGAAGAAGTGTGGAAGCCTGAAAGCACTAATTCTGTTTTTATTGTTTATTTTAATAAATTTTGTATGCTGTTTTCCATGGTGGTCCAAGGAGGTGTTATTACATATTACAGTCTGAAAATGTGGGAGACTGCAGATAAAAAATAGGAGAAACTAGGAGAGAAAATCACTGGAAGATAAAAATGTAATAGAAGGGGGCTTAAAGGAAATAGAAAAGGAAAAATAATGCAGTGACAGGTAGGAGCAATATAATAAAAGTGATGATTAAATCAGAAATAACATTAATAATAAGACACATTTTATTTATTTATTTATTTTATTTATTTTATTTGTTTACAGTGACAGACGACAAAATGATAATATGTGAAATAAGGAAGTAGTGGCCAGAATAGTATTAAGGTGCAAGTAGACTTCCAGTATGGAGTTTTGTGAGTAGGTGACTGTTCTGTTAAAGTGAAAAGTAAAATCAGACTCTAAGACTTACCATAAAGCAGAATAAGGTTAGTTGATTCTAGTCTGCTAACAAGAAGAAAAAAGAAGGTGGGTGGATGAAAAAGAAAAGAAAAGTAAAAAAGAAATACAAGAGCAGAGCAAGTGCAAAGAGCAAGGAAGGAGTCTGCAGGAGAGCGATGGAAGGAAATCTGGGAAAATAATCCTCAACACAGAAACAGGAAGACAAATGATATTTTTTAAATTTGAAGAGAGAAATCAAGGAGATGAAAGAATCCTTAAGGGTGCATCTTCAGACACAAGAGAAGAAATGGGAGATAGTGGGAAAGTATAGTTGTATGAGCTGTACTTACACATAACAGTAGATGTTCAAATGCCTTACTGCTGCACTAGCCTATGGGTTGTCTCTTGCCCAAGACATAACAACTGGACAATTTCCAAAAACTTTGGCTTCTTCCCACACTTTCAGCTCATACTGCTGATTGGACAGTCCTGAGGAGGGAAACCTACAGGACTTTCTTGCCTGCTAGACAACAAGTAGTATACTCATCCTGAAATAAGCAAAAAATAAATAATAAACCACTGGAGGGGTATGTGTGTGTGGCTACTCCAACAGTGAGGAATTCCAACATCTACTGCTATGGATAAGTGCAACTTACAAAACTATACTGTGTCTGTCATTCTCACTGCTGAAGTAGCATATGTATAGACTACCACAGCATGTCCAACCTGGGACAAGGAAGGATAAAGGTCCAGGAGACCCTGGAGACAGGTCCTAGCCAAGCGAGTCTTGCATCTAAACAAAAGAATCCAGTCTGTATTGCCTTATAAGGTATGTACAGAGGACCATGTAACATGTCCCTAAAATACTTCAACCCTTTTCAAAATGCCATCAAAGACAAGGCTCTAAGAGATTAAGCCTTAATACTGCTTGGTACTGGTATATTTATGGTGGATATAACAAAAGGCAATAGCGAAGGATAACCAACTGGAAATCATCTGATTGACTTGGGTTGTCCTTTAATAGTCCAAACATAAGAAATACATATATGTTAAGCTTTTCTAAAGGACTTGGTTTTGTCAAGATGGTAACTGAGCTGCTAATGCATATCCAGAGTGAAAGTAATCTTTTCTCCACTGTTCTGAGGGCTAGGACAGAACACTGGGAGAGTAATGGCTAGATTCAAAGAAACACTGAAATAACTTTGGGCACAAGTGAGGGATTTGTTCTTACAGACTTCATTTTCCAACTCAGAGCAGATAGGGTTTACCTACCAAGAAAAAACACAACTCAGATGCTGATTTTGCAGATGTCATACCAAACAAAAGAAGAGTTTTTCATGTCATAAACCCTAAATAGGCCTGATGTGCAGGTACAGATGAAAATGTGGTTAACTTTTCCAGCAGAAGATTAAGACACCAAGACGGACCTACCTGTTTACAAGGTGATCACTGGTAAGAAATTCCTAACTTAGTAAGAATTCATACAGAAAAGGTAAGGATCTATGGACAGACATACTGAAGAGGCCGAAGATGTACCATGACAAAGTAGTATAAAGGCCAGAGGCTAGTAACTCACACAGCTATGTGATCATCAGTGATACAATCCTAGATACAGCCCTGTTTGCTTGGGAGGCACCAAAAAGAAAATTCTTCTAGATGTCAATATAAGATTCACTAGTATCAGGATTTCTTGCCTACTTTAGTACCTGCTACATGTCCTCAAAAAGACATGCCTAAAGGTATTAGAATTCAGGAAGATCATTTAAAATGTCATAGATTGTGGTGTATCAAACACCCTATATCTATTGTCAGTAGATCCAGATAGCGATGAAGGTTGGTGTAATTGCCCTTGGCCAGTTCCATAAAAAATGATTACTAATATTGCCTGAGGCAGAAGGGGGTCACCACAAATATTTTAAGTGGAGTCCTGAACATTAAGAGTTACCCCGGATATCTGTATAAATGGTGGAATACATAAAGAAATTTCTTTGTAAGGGATTGAAAAGGGTATGCATTGTCTGTTTTCAGAGGAGGCTAACAGATCTTTCTGAGATTTCCCCAAAACTGGATCATTACCTGGAAGTCCACCCTCTTGTTCAAATTGTAATCATGCGAGTCTTTAATGGATCTGTCAATTTTCTGCCACTATGTTTTGCTCTGAAAGAAAATAATTTGCTTGGAGGGCAATGTATTGCTAAAGAGCTAACTTTCAATATAAAACAGCCAGCCTGCATAGGGCTTTGTCTTCCTTGGCTTTTGATGTACTGGGTCTACTTCAGATCACTGAAATCCCATTTCACTGAGACCAAATCACTTAAATTTCACAATAATGACAACTCATTTCACTGACAACTTACAATGCTAAATTTCAAAAGTCTAAATGGGAAACCACAGACAAACACACTCACACCACTAATGACTACCTCTTTCCACAACTTAAAAACGACTTATCCTCTTAACAGAAACCAGTTAATATAAAACCAAACTAAGTTGGGGGATGTGCCCCCCCTAACTATACAGTGGATATAAAAAGTGTACTAACCCCTGTTAAAATGCCAGGTTTTTGTGATATAAAAGAATTAGACCACAATAAATCATTTCAAAACGTTTTCCACCTTTAATGTGACCTATAAGCCTGTACAATTCAATTGGAAAATAAACAACTCTGTTAGGGGAAAAATATAAAAAATAAAAAACGTACAATAAGCAGGTTGCATAAGTGTGAACATCCTTAAACTAATACTTTGTTGAAGCACCTTTTGATTTAATGACAGCGTTCAGTCTTCTTGGGTAGGAGACTATCAGCATGGCACATCTTGACTTGGCAATATTTGCCCACTCTTCCTTGCAAAAGCAGTCCAAATCTGTCATATTGCAAGGGTATCTCTTGTGCAAAGGCCTCTTCAGGTCACCGTACAGATCTTCTATTGGATTTAGGTCTGGGCTCTGGCTGGACCATTCCAAAACTTTAATTTTCTTCTTGTGAAGCCATTCTTTTGTTGATTTGGATGTATGCTTGGGGTCATTGTCATGTTGAAAGGTGAAATTCCTCTTCATCTTCAGCTTTCTAGCAGACAACTGAAGGTTTTGGGCCAAAAGTGACTGGTATTTTGAACTGTTCATAATTCCCTCTGCCTTGCCTAAAGTCCCAGTTCCAGCTAAAGAAAAGCAACCCAAAGCATGATACTACCACCACCATGCTTCACTGTGGGGATGGTGTTTTTTTGGTGATGCAAAATGCTGTTTTTTCAACAAACATACCTTTTGGAATTGTGGCCAAAGAGTTCAACCTTGGTCTCATCAGACCATAACACATTTTCCCACGTGCTTTTGGGAGACTTGATGTATTGTTTTGCAAATTTTAGTCAGGCCTGGATATTTTTCTGTGTAAGAAAAGGCAGTTCTTTGCAATGTCACTGTTGCCCTATATTTTCTCCACTTTTTGATGACTGTCTTCACTGTGTTCCATGGTATACCCAATGCTGTGGAAATTTTTTTGTACCCTTCTCCTGACTAATACCTTTCAACAAAGAGATCCCTTTGATGCTTTGTAAGCTTTCTGCGAACTATGGCTTTTGCTGTAGCAGGCAACTGAGTAAATGTCAGGAAAATCCTACTAGGACAGGTGAACTTTATTTGGGGTTAATCAGAGTCTCTTTAATTGATGGCAGATTTGTGCCCAAGAAGACTGCTGTAATTAAATCAAAAGGTGCTCCAACAAAGTATTAGATTAAGGGTGTGCACACTTATGCAACCAGCTTATTGTAAGTTTTTTATTTTTTATATTTTGTTTTTCAATTGAATTGTACAGGTTATAGGTCACGTTAAAGGTGGAAAAAGTTTTGCAATGATTTATTGTGGCCTCATTTTTTTTATATCACAAAAAACCTGGCATTTTAACAGGGGTGTGTACACTTTTTATATCCACTGTATATACTAACTCCAGGATCACACTACAGTGGGGAAAAAGGCATATACTTTTTTCTTGCCTCACAGTACTCTACACGCTGCCACTACTGTTGGGAACACACAAAATATCCACCATATTACTTTAGATACTTTCCATACAAATGTAAAAATACAAACCAACATTTGAGAACACTACAACTCCACTTTCTACATTACTGTTGGTATTCTGACACTTAGTACTGTAAGTTAAAGAAATTTGTTCTATCACAAACAAGTTAAAGGCGAATAGAAACCCACATCAGGTCTATAGCTTACAATTCAGCAAAACGAGATTCAATCAAATTAATTTTCAGTATTTTGAAAATTAGGTGATTTGGTCTCAGTGAAATGAATTTCAGTGAAATGGGATTTCAGTGATCTGAAGTAGACCTGATGTACCATATCACTATAGTGTTGTAAAACTGTTTAATAATTATGTGGTTTGGTCTCTCTGAGAAAAGTATAGGCCTTGTACTTTTACTGTCATATGAGTTGTTCTCCAAGGAAACTCAGAGGTGATTTTTAGATACAGAATGACTTGGAGATTGGGGAGAACAAGGAGAGATTTATAACTGTTCATATTTGTAGTCACTAGTGCACTTCAATTATACAAAGCCTAAGATAGGTATATGAAATTCTAAAGGATACAATTGTAAAAAGATATGATGCAGAGAACTGATTGTGAGACCCATATATAGAAGTTTAGCAATCTTATGTCCAATGTTATCTAATAATTCCTTGGAGAATAAAAGGTAGCAGTCTCTGAAGGGTCAATATCTTGAATACTGGCACTTCCCCAAAGTGAACTAGGAAGGCAGATGTAAAACTGATCTCCAAGAAGACTCTTTTTCAATGCCAGAACTATTCTGGAATACAAACCTTTGTCCTTTGAAAAATGTCACTGATTGTATGACTCCACTGTTAAGCAAAGCTGAAGAACCTGAGGACTTTGGTTTGGAGGGTGGGGAGGAACTACCCTTAAAGGAAGTTTATCATTTCCAGTGAAACTCTTCCCATCCTGTAACATCTTTAACCCAGTGAGTCTGTGACACTCTGTTGCCAAAGGGGAATGAACAAAGACAGTGGTTGGGACAGGTTTTGAGAAATATAGGCAGGAAGAATGGCCAAAAAAACTAAAACAGACAAGCTAGTATAGCCATCCTGAAGTTGTAAACTGTCCTCTTACTGAAAATGTGCCTGATTGTTATTCTTCACATCCTGCCATCTCTATTGGATTCTTTATTTAGAAGATTTAAAAGCATTGTCTGAAGAATCCAAGAAACTCCCTATACGACTACAGACCCCAGGAACTATCGCCCCATTAGTTTGACGAGTCTGATACGCAAAGCTATGGAACGCATCATCATGGACCTAATAAACAAGGATATAGAGAATCTCCAAACTCTGGATCCTCACTAAGGGCTTTTCATCCAGAAAAAAGGAGGTCATTGTCCCACTGCACTCATCCCTCATTAGACCCATTATAGAATACAATGCCCCGTTTGGTATGCACCTCTCAAGACATCTGCAACAACTGGAAAGGCTGCAGAAATACCTCACTAAAAGAATCACAGGCCTAAAGCAGATGTCCTGTGCTGACCGTCTAAAAAACTCCAGCTATACTCTGTCGCATGTCGTCTACTCAGAGGCGATCTCTGCTTAACATACAAGGCCATGTCAAACCCTGAGCTGTTGGACATGCTCCACTTAAAGAAATCCCAATCCCTCAGTGCCACACGCTCCAGGGATCTAAACCTTGTCATCACAATGAACAAAACATGCTGGAGGGATAGGTTCCTGACCCAGAGACTCCCCAGACTCTGGAATAGACTGCCCATACATGTCAAGCAGAGCGCCTCTATGGCCCTCTTCAAAAGGAACCTTAATGATTGGATAGGAGATAGGAAATTCACCCCGGGGATCATGTCAGTCACCCTGCTAGACAGGGGTCCAGGGAAGTAAATATTGTGGGAAGAAATAGCCAGGGAATTGTTATGGCTAGGCTTGTATAGGCCCTAGGGCCGATAGCCTAGTACCAGCCTATGAACCTATGATTATGCCTGCTCAACTTGGTTGACTTCTTTGAGTCAGTCACCAGAGCTCTGGATGAAGGCAAGATGGTTCATACAGCCTACTTTGATCTGGCCAAGGACTTTGATACCATTCCCCACTCAGGAATCATAAAAAAACTTGCTAGGCATCGACCCCTATATCGATTAGGTGGGTTGCAAACTGGCTCACAAACAGAGCCCACAGTGTGAAAGTAGCTGACTCCAAGTCAGACTGTTGACCAGTCATGAGTGGAGACCAACAGGGTTTGGTCCTGGGTCCTCTCCTGTTTGGTATGTACTTCTCTGAAGTACAGGCCAACACAAAGGGACTCTGGCTGACAAAGTCCGCAGATGATTGCAAGTTGGGAGTTATTATTAACTCCCCCAAGTGATGTTGACATGCTACAGAAAGGTCTCAATGAGACCAACGACTGGTGCCAGAACCATGGCCTTAAGCTCAATGCCAAAATATGTCATCATCCCCCTTGGGAAAAACCCGGTTCCCTTGAATTACCACATCGATGGTAGTCCACCGAACACAGAAGGAGTTATAACAGATCTAGGAACACAGGTTGACAGCAACCTCTCTTTTGACCACCACATTGCCACTGTGGTCAGAAAGTCCTGCTATGTGGCATATCTCATTACTAAGGGTTTTGCATCCAGGAAGAAAGAGGTCATTGTCTCCCTCTACTCTTCCCTCATTAGGCCAATCATCGAGTACAATGCCCCATTTGGCATGTACCTCACTAGACACCTGCAACAACTGGAGAGGCCACAAAAGTACCTCACAAAGAGGATCCTAGGCCTTAAACCCTTATCCTATATAGACAGACTCAAAAAACTCCAACTATTCTCTGTCTCATATCGCCTACTTAGAGGCGATCTCTGCTTGACTTACAAAGCCATGTCTGACCCAGCTCTGTTAGAAATGCTACATCTAAAGAAATCCTAATCCCTCCATACCACACGCTCCACAGACCTCAACCTCATTACCACAATCAAAAAAACATGCTGGAGGGACAGTTTCATAACCCAGAGAATGCCCATGCTATGGATTACACTTCCCATACATGTCAAGCAGAGCATCTCACTGGCCCTCTTCAAGAGAAATCTTGATGAGTGGATGGGAAATAGAAAATTCACCCTGGGGATTATTCCAGTGGCTCTATTCAACAGAGGCACTAGGTTAATAGGTTCATAGATTAGTACTAGGCTAACTGCCCTTACGAGTCATTTTAAGCCTAGTCAATTATCCCTTGTGAGACTCGAACTCTGCACCTTGTGTTTGTAAGACAAGCACCTTAACCATTAGGCCACCCTCAAAACCCTGTTTAGGGTTTAACTATTTAACTAGGAACTAAGGACGGGTAGCACGATGCCATGGTAATCCTATAGGCTAGGCTTATAAAGGCTCCAGGGCCATTAGCCTAGTGCACACCTATGAACCTATACTAATTTTCCTCTTTCCTCCAATTGCTTGTGGACCTGAGCATGAATGGGGCCAAATAAAACGTTTTCTTCTAAAAACTTCTGCTATTGTATAGAGGTATAGCTCCTCAAAGAGAAGCAGGAGCAGAAGTCCCAGACACAGCCTCCACACACATATACAAATCATTATGGCATGTTTAGTGACTAGAGATATTTCAAAAACTGTCTGCAAACCTTTTTTGTTTAAATCCAAAGGGTAAGGCCTGGAAGGTAACCATAGCCTGTTACTTGTATGCTTTTATGGGGACTGTAGATTTTGAATATGAGTTGATACAGGCAGTATAATATACCTCCTCCAAGGCTGGCACTGGTGGAGGAAAATGTACAGAATGAGGCAAATCCACTTACAAAATAGTAAAATGTATCCTCAATGCAGTGGGAGCATTAATTATCCCCCGCCCCCCCACCCCAAAATAAAACACCTCATTCATTCTAGCATTTTTCCTCTACATCAGAGAACTGAACTCAAGAATTTATAGGAGACAAAACCCTGCCTCTGGCTATATTAGATTAATTTGATCTGTCTTCCTCAGAAAAATATTGACTGACCTGCTTAACAGGTACTGAAGGTTGTGTACCACTACTGACTGTCTGTATGATTTGTTGTTTGTCTTTCAGCTTTTCCTGGTTAGGGGTTGCCACAGCAGAACTGTCTGTATGATTAAGACAAGAAAATCATGTTTTCTTACAGATAACATATTTTGGGGTGGAAAAGTTTTTTTTTTTTTTGATTTTTTAATAGGTATCTTCTGTGACTGATGAGAAGAGAAATCTGAGCCTTTTCAAGAGGACTCTTCTCCTGGACACATTCAGTAGCACCCCCTAAATAAACTCTGTGTCTAAGTAAAGATGGTTCTTCATGCCAGGACTTGGATACTGGAAACAGCCAAGGATGAAGTAGCTGACTTCAGATTCATGGTGGCTTAAGAACTACACCAGAAGAAGCTGGAAAAGTGAGCCTGGGGAACAACAAATATCCACTGCAGGTGCACCCACTTTTGATTGAGGTGCAGATTGAGCTCTCATAAGCAACAAGGACTCTCAAGTAAGTTATTTTTACTTTCTAGGTACTGCAGAAATCGAACCAGCAGAAGCAGGGTAAGTATCCCTGTTGTGACCAAGGAAGATGCATTGGATGCAGTTAGGATCACTGGAATGGGTTAGTCATAGACAAGTTGTCCAGAGTTTACATAACTTACACTTACCCCTAAAGATAATGTCCCCAAAACATTGTAATATACAACCAGTACATTAAAATTCTTTCAGAAGACTTTTAAAAGTAAAATTAGTCCAACAGAATAAGTGACAGGTAAGTTGTTACCATGTGAACACAAGTTGTGCATATCCCGTAAATGCACAAGCAGGACATTAAAATCCTGTCTAAACCCCTTTAAAGTAAAAATTAGTCTGACAGAATAAATGACAGTAAGCTGTCAGAGAGTGAACGCAAGCAGTGCATACCCAGTAAATGTTTAAGCATTACAATGAAATCCTGTCAGTACCCCTTGTGATACCCATGCACTGGCCCAGTAATCAAGGAGCCTCAATCTTCACCACTAGCACCAGTGAGGGGCATGCACATTGAGGGGAATAACAAGTACACACACACAGTAAAGTACAATTTCCCTTAAGAGCACACAGAGATCACAGTCAGTCTGGGGCTGGGTTTCCCCTCTCTCTCCAAACCCCCAATAAGACTCCCCACTGGCACAGCTATTGGGGTAAGATCTCAGCTGAGTGGTCATGCCAAAACCTCCAGCACCCTCTCTGCCCAACCAGTGCTTCCTGTCCCTGCCCAAGTAGCTGACACACACACACTTTGAGATTTGAGTTATTTACACAAACTGAATTTCCTGGGGAAGACTGGCACAGGTTCTCCAGCTATGCCCTCTTCATGCCCAGACTATAAGGTAGAAATCACTGCCACCAACCACTACTTATCAGCTACTAATAAGGCCCTTCCCAAAGGGTGACCAATTTTACTGTGCAATGTTACTGTTATCCAAATAGTAAGTGTGACCCAGGGCTAAGGCTAGTCTGGATTGGCTTAGTATAGTATCACCAAATACATGTAAAGTACACTTTAATTATCTCTACACAAAACAGCCACAGTTGAAAGGTTTAAAATATTTAATAATAAATAATAAAAAACACAAGACAATACTCATCAATTCAACACAGTGCTAATACAGAGTTCAGAAATCACAGGAAAATGCTTTAAAACAATACTGTAGGATAGTCTGACATAAATATAGAAAACAGCTAGACTAATCTGGCTATATTCTATCTATATCTAAGAGGAATCACTGTTCTAAATACTACTTACATACAGAGCAAGCAAGTTCTGGTGTGTGGATGTTCTTACCAGATCCAAGACAAGATACAAAATGCTCTTCTTTCTGACCTTAAATTGATGATATACAGTACTGCTAAGTCTTTTCACATTACATCATTCTTGTCACTCCTGCTGAGGTTTCCCAGGCACACAGAACTTAAAACTTAACATTTCTACAGCTGCCAGGAAGTCACAGCAATAAAAAACACTTTACACATGAAACCTAGTAATTTTCTTTTCTTAAAACAATAGAAAGAAACTCTTAGCCCAGACATCCTGTCTCCAAGCTTGAGATCAAACACATTTATAAAATGCTTTACTTAACAGCTTTCTTCCAGCAGGGTGCACTGTGGTTACATTTTTGAAGCTCAGTACAATATATAGTTTAATCATAACATATAGTTCTCTTTACATTTGTAAAACAAGCCTGTGGATTATATTAACATTTACAATGATGTAGAATTATCTACAAAATTCTATCTGGCTGGGCTGGCAGCCCCTCAGTTTTTCACACCCCTCTGAAGAAAATTAGTTTGACAGAAATAAATGTCAAGTAAGTTGTAACCATGTGCACACAAGCAATACATACTCTGCAAATGCACAAACAGTACACTAAAATCCTGTCAAAAGCCCTCTGAAGAAAATTAGTTTTACAAAAACAAATGGCAGGTAAGTTACCACAGTATTACACAAGTCATAATACCCTGAAAAGTAGAATCTTTACACTACCATCCTGGCAGAGCCCAATTTGAAGTAAAAGCTAGTCTGACTGAAAAAAGTAATGGGTATGTTGTCACGATGTGAACACAACCAGAACAATGAAATCATGCCTGTACTCCTTAGAAGTAAAAAACAGTCAAACAGAAAAAATGGCAGGTAAGTTGTCACTGTGTTAACATAAGCACTACCCAATCTGTCATCTCTGCCCAAGTAAAACACTGCCTCCTCTAAACATTTGTAAAAATGTAAAATTTTGCATAAGCAGTACGTTTCTACATTAAATAAGTCCCTGACTCTAGTTGAAGCTAAATATAGTGGTCCAGGACAGTAAGCAGATAGTAGTTCAGAAATATTGGGTTTCTCAAAGGGGCAGAATAGCTAAAGTCTAATAAAAGTAAAAAGCACTTTTTTTCAAATAAACAAATGCAAAATAAATACATTTACTGGCTTATTTTTGGCTACATGGTTACAGTTCTTACTGCCTGCATTGCATGTTTTATCCTGTCTAGCTAGGAGCAAGGAAGGAGGTCTTTAACATCATTATCATTATGTTAGTGTAATCCCTGTGCTCTACTGTTATTGTATACCTGTTTGCTGGGATTTTGTTACATCTGTTTCTTTTTATGCAAATTAAAGCTTTCTGCTTATTTTACTTTGTTTTAAATCTCATCCTGGTCATCTTAACTCCCCCCAAGCCTAACCTTTTTCCATTTTGTCTTTACAATTTAGAAAAAAACAGTGGCCTCACACAATCAGCGGTCCCCTGCCCCCAAATTGAAAGTGCTCTCCTGGACAGCCTTCCAGTGGATCATGCTGCAACGGCTTTATTATAACATTGACAGGACACTACTTTACTTTACAAGTGAATGTAGGTGCCTCTTTAATGTTGAATATGCTCCTAAACTTTTCCATTTATAAGCTACTTTGTACTTAATTCAGCTAATTTGGCAGAACTTGTATAGCGTCCTAGTGCTCAACAGCTGCATATGATCCTCTCATAGCCCCCCCTTATTTTTTCAGACTAGCAGACTTCCCTCCAGTGACCCCCTTCAATACTTCTTTTAGTTTGGCAATCCTGTTCCTCAGAAGTGCATTTGGACCCAGGGCTTATAATTCCCTAACAAAGGGATACCTTTGACTCTCTATCTTACTACCAGACTTTTCCATTGGATTTTCACAGACTAGTGCATGAAAGTCTTATTTGACTTTCAAAAGCTAGTGCAAGTACTTTCTTTAATTCGTCTTTATTGTAAAGCCATCTTATACTATTTCTCCTCTATTCCTGACTTACCTGGTTAGTGTCTACACTGATACTGAGAGTTTTTATTCTGCAGGCTCATTTTTGCTGTTGCTTTGCTAGCTCCAGGTGCTGCACTCGGGCTCACTCCTCTCCCCTACCCTACCCCCATTCCCACCCACCTCAGGATCAATTTCCTTTATTCCTAGACAGGCTCCTTCCCTTCTCCCTATCCTCCAATAAGCACTTTATGTATGCTTTTCTATCTTACTTCATCCATTATCTCATCAAACGATGTGTCCACACTCAAGACCATTGCTCCTCCCAATCTCCCTTGCTTTCCTTACCCTTCTACACTTAACTTCCACCTACACCCAGCTACCACCTAAATCACCCACTGTTTATTACATTATACAACCACTCTGCCACCAGATTTAAACTAGTAACTGAAGCAAATACTAAACTTAGCCTAACAGGTCTATACAAACATCCCATACTTAAAAGAAAACTAATAACCACAAACCTATCTCTCAATAAAGCAAAACTTCCCCTATACGAGGATATCCACCCCAACCCCGGACCAACCATAAATCCCACAACCCAACAAACCAATAAATCTCTCACCATAGCAACCATTAACCTGCAAAGTATCAGGGATAAAATTCCAGACTTCTATGCCTGTATTTCACACAGTAGGCCAGATATAGTAGCAACCACAGAAACTTGGCTTAAACCATATATAAAAAAACTCAGAATTTCTATGACCTGGCTACTCCTACTTAAGATACAACAGACCCCATAAAAAGGTGGAGGTGATGCATTAATTTACCCAAGTCATTTCACATTAGTACCATATACCAGCCCCACCCCACAATTCACATCTGCTGAAATTGCTGCAGCTTTCCTTCAACTGAATACCAGCAAAAAGCTCTGCATCATTGGAATCTATATCCTACCAGGCAATAATATGCCCATCCTAGAAATAATCTTTGCCTGGGCTTCAAAAACCTTTACCAGTGATACAATTATCCTTGAAGATGTCAACACAGATTGGACAAAAGTCACAAAAAATCAACCCTCAATAAATATAAACCTATTTAATTATACCCAGCTTATCAGTGAAGTAACTAGACCCAACGAAAAAACAGCTAGCGGTTCCATCATAGACTGGATACTAGTCTCACACCCAAACAAAGTAACTTCAGCAGGGACTCTACCTCAAACCATACGTGATCACCACCCAGCATACATAATACTTAAATCCACCCTAGCCCCCAGCCAACACCAGTACAGACTAGCTAGAAATATCTCCAATTTTGACCAAACAACTCTAAATGATGGGTCTATATCAGATAGTTGAAGTT
The DNA here is from genome assembly GCF_019279795.1 of Protopterus annectens. Taxonomy (NCBI): domain Eukaryota; kingdom Metazoa; phylum Chordata; order Ceratodontiformes; family Protopteridae; genus Protopterus; species Protopterus annectens. Next base: position 381,184,966 of record NC_056741.1, read on the forward strand.
CTGTAACTCCGAACACCTAATGGTCGAACCATTATGTTCGAAGTTACAGAACTTCAACTATGTAAAAATAAAATAAAAAAACAAACAAAAAAATAAATTGTTGTAAGCAGGGGGGCAAGCCTTCCTGCTCCCCCCACACCCTCCATTACTTAAATATACCAACTCCAAGATCACACCACATTGAAGTGAATAGAAATCTCCACTTATGGAGATTTCCATTCAAATGCTCGAACTTTTACAGATTCGAATGTATGGTCTCGACCATATGTGGTTCGAACTTGTAAAAGTCCGGCTATGTGATAGGAACCCCTACATGACACCCTGGCACAAGTAAACTGAAGCAGTCTCAAAGTCCTCCCACTAGATGAAGCTGTTGAATTCTTTAATTCAGCCTTCTTAGCCTAAACAATCTAGCCCCCATACGGCAAAAATGAATTAAAAACAACAATGCTACCTGACTTATTCATCCCACAAAACAACTGATATCTAAAAGAGACAAATGTTGGAAGCTTTGGCATAAAAACAAAGACCCCCAATACCTCCTACAATTCAAACAACTTCGTAATCAAGCAAAACATGCAGTAGTACAAGGCAAAAAACATTTCTATCGAACCAAAAATGGCATAAACAAAACCCTAAGAAATTCTGGAATACAATCTCAACCCTACTTAACCCAAGATCCAGTAACAACCCCTGTCCTGACCCAGACAAATCCCCCACAGAAATTGCCACAATACTGAACTCACATTTTATAGACTCCACTGCTAAACTTACAGGAAACTTCCCTCAAATAAATATCACAGCACACTCATCAAATATAAACTCCACACCAAACTTCACCTTCTCCCCCATCCCTACCTCACCTATCTTGAAGCTACTCCTTAAACTCAAACCATGTACTAATGCACCTGATAACCTACTGCCACTATAACTACAGATGTCAGCAAAGTCTACAGCTTATCTAGTTAGCATACTTATCAACAGATCTCTCGAAGAACAGCAAGTACCCACTATCTGGAAAAAAAGCTTATATTCTCTCACTACATAAAGATGGCCAAAACATAGATTTCACCAATTTCTGACCCATAGCAATCCTTTCCCCTCTATCCAAAATTCTAGAAAGAATGTGTCCACAATCAACTCCTAAAGCACCTCGTAGACAATAAAATCTTATCCCCTCCCAACGCAGTTTCAGACCTGAACACAGTACTACCACTGCCTTATATCATTCTTGGACACTGTAAACTGTGCAAGAGACACAGGGAAAATTGTGTCCTCTTTTTTCCTCAACCTATCAAAGGCATTTGATACCATCTCACATCTCTTACTACTCATTAAACTATCTAATCTAGGAATCTCACCCCCAACCTTAGACTGGTTTTCTAACTACCTTACAAATAGACAACAAGCAACAAATGGGACCAGTACTTCTCACCTTATCTCTCGATATCAACAAGGCTCTCTACTTGGGCCCCTTCTTTTCAGCATATTTGTTAATGACTTCCACTCTTCCCTGCCCCAAACCTCATGTATTCAATACGCAGATGATTCCACCATCATCTGCTCTGTCTACTCCACCAGTGAACTCCAAAAACTAACTCAAATCGCCTTCTCATCCACAGAAACATGGATGAACAACAATCACCTAGCCCTTAATGCTAACAAAACCAAACTCCTTCTATTCACCCCTAAAAAGATCCATCTCCCATAAACAGGTCAGAATTTACTATTCAGTCTCAGAACAGCACTGCCATCAAAGCAGTGCCCCACACTAAACTCCTTGGAATTACTATCGATGAAAATCTCTCCTTTGACATTCATATCCTAAACAACATCAGAAAGACCCACCAAAAGTTAGGTCTGCTTTACAGACACATAACTTACCTCAACCACTCAGCCAAAAAAGCCCTAGCATCTTCCTTTCTTTTACCACCTCTAGTATATGATGCCCCCTGCTCACAGGCACTTAACTCTCTCTAAAAAACAAACTCAAATTTTGTTACAATAAAGCAGTAAAGTTTGCCAGCAATACCTCCCATCACTGTATAACCCTTCAAAATCTCAATTGGCTCAAACTACCTCGCTTCTGAACTTACCTACAACTTACCACTGCACATAAAATCATAACTAAACCAGATGATTGCCCTTCCCTAGTCTCACTAATGTCCCCATACTACCCCGCTAGATACCTCAGATCAGAAAATAAATGTCTTCTAAAGGTAGAATTACCCAACCTTACAGTTGGCTGAGCTCTTTACTCCATTGCTATAGCCAGGGTGTGGAATTCCTTACCCACCACAATCAGAACCACTTCTAACAACACCATTTTCAAGAAGCCCCCCACTAGCATCTTTAAAGTTAGTTTTATTTTATTTTTTTTTTTGGTTTACTTGTATGTTCGACCTTTTAAATGTCGATCATATGGTCTCGGCCATATGGGTTTCGGCATTGTGAAATGTCGATCATATCAAGTAGACCCATATATATATATATATATATATATATATATATATATATATATATATATATATATATATATATATATATATGTATATATATATATATATATATATATATATATATATATATATATATATATATATATATATATGTGTGTGTGTGTGTGTGTGTGTGCCAAAAAATTTGGAAATGGTAAAGAGAGCAAAGACAGAACCAATATTATATTTAGATCATGCAATTGTGAGGGTAGGAATTAAGAATGTAGGATACAGAAAGATTGGCAAGCACAAGAAGTTTCCAAGCTATTTGATGAATAACCTGAAAGATAAGCAGTGGGTAGAGGACAAGATGAGAAAGATTATATCAGTGATGAGGACATGAACAGGAAAGGAGTGGGACAAATGTAAGAGGAAGACACAAGATGAGATAGCAGAACACTCAAAGAGTAAGAGAAAAGAGGCAAAAAGAACTGTTAGAGGCCTGCAGCAAGAACTGAAAGGGTTATAAAAGAAGGGAAAGCAGTGGGGAGATATTGAAAAGTGTATATGAGATTAAATCAATGAACCTTGCAGGAAGAAATTGACAAGAGGCTACTGTTAGGGACAAAAAAGTGGATTAACTATGCTCTAGTGTTAGCTCACAATGTTTGAGAGTTTTAGCAATGAGGTACAGACAGCAGGAAGAAGACGAGAGGGAAATTTATAAAATTAAAGACTCTGAGATGGAGCAGGAGAAGAGGACATTGGAAGATATGTTACAGGAGTTTAGGGGATATTATCAAGATTTGTATAAGTGGGAGGAAAGACAGGAACGTTGGGCAAGGGATGAAGATGAGCGATGAAATGCTATGGAGTTCCCAAACATCAGGAATAATGAACTGAAGGTTTTGGAAGGGGAAGTAACTGCAGGAGAAATAGGGGAGATATTAAGTAAAATGACTAGGAATAAATCAACAGGGATAGATGGAATTCCAACAGAAATCTGGATAACATCAAAGAACATAAAGAGATGGAAATCCACATTTACTGGATGAATAAAGAGTGAGAATACTGCAAGATGCAGTAATATTGGTCATTTATAAAAGGGGGAAGAATCCTGGTCTTCCATGCTCCTACAGCCTATTTTAGTATTAAATAATGATTGTAAAGTATTTCTGACAATAATATCAAGTAGATTTGGAAGGATATTACCAGAGATAATACATGGTGAACATTGTCAGTTTAGGGAGAGGGTCAGATGGCAGGCAATGTGATACGTACCTTACTGATACTACAAGCTACATAGCAGCAAGGGGAAAGAACTTATGATGATGATGATGACATCACTGGATTCTGAAAACACATTTGCTAGAATAAGATAGAAATTTAATTTTGAGTTGATAGCAAAATGGGAGATCCCTAAAGGAATAACTAGCAGATTGCACAGAATATATAAAGGGGCAGAAGCAAGAATATAAATCAGGTCCAAATTGTCAGAGAAGTTTCTAGTAGAAAGAGACACGAGGAAAGGCTGTCCCCTTTCTCCCCAACTGTTTACAACTCTTTACAATTCAAATTAGGACATCAAAAATAATGGGGTATTCCTGGATGGGAGTGGAAAAGAAACTGACATTACATGCAGATAATACACTAACAATGGTAAACCAAAAGAAGGAAGGTAACCTACCATGGGAGATAACTGATGGTTATGGAAGGAGAACAATTTATAAAGTAAATCAGGACTAGACAGAATCTAAAATGATCAAGGAAGGGAGCATTACGGAAATGTATATTGCAGTTGAAGTAGAAGCCATTAAACAGCTTGGAATACAGTTAGGAGGAACAATGGTGGGATCATTTAAGTTAACATAACAAAGTATTAGAAAAATCGAAAGAGATATTGGAGAAATTGAAATTTTTACTGTCAGAATAAGATCACAGAGCCCAAGTTTTACAATTATATATCTTTCCCCAAACAACATATTCAAAACAAATATTTTGGTGGTTATCAATGGGTCAAGACGTGGAGAGATGAGAAAGTACAGTTGTATAATTTGCACTTACCCATAACAGTAGACATTTGAATTTCTCACTGCTGCAGTAATCTTTAGGCTATATGGATTGGTCTTGCCAGAGATACAGCAACCTGCCATCTTCCAAATGCTCTGGCCCCCTCCCTCACTTCTATCCTGACTGTTCAATTTCTCCAAGTTTTTTGACTTTCTAATACAATGACGGGAATTGACCCCATTTCTAAGTCAAAGTATGATTAAAGTTTATGAAATTAGTATTGTTTCAATCTTTGATGTTAGCCATAAGTGCTCTTCGCAGCACCTGCAATGTTTCCAGAAATGACCACTTCTGCAATTCATACAGTTACATGTATTTTTAACGTATTTAAGTAAAATTGTAAATTCATTTTTTTATAAGACCCATTGCTCCTACTACTACTGGAACTGTCTGGTATCTTTCTTCCACATTGTCCTCATTTCTGCCTGTAAATCCTAGTATTTAATGACTTTGTGTCTCTCTGTATGTAAGACACTGTAGTCATTGGATGTAGCAGTTTTAATGATCAGTGCTGCTTTTGTCTTCTTTTCATGGACTAATATATTTGGTTTTGTCACATCTGTTTTGTTTTAGCTGTTGGTAATAGGTGATCCCAAGCAATATAAACTTCACCATTTTCTATAATGCTTTGTGTCCCATCTTTTCATTGCTTCTCAACTACTTCATTGTTATAATAGTTGCACAATCCCAATGCAACAGTCTTGCCAAGTTATTATGTCTTTCAGTAAACAGTCTTTCTGCCATTAGTGTATCACACCCAGCAACAGGATGTGCAACTGTTTTCAATTCTGTTTTACAAAACCTGCATTTTTCTGTTTCTCTCACATGTTCAATTAACTTTGTAAACCAACATGCATGTAGTCCACTATCCTGGGCCAACAACATGAACCTTTCATCTTTTGGTTTAAATTCACTGCTCCTTAACCATTCCAACATTTGGTCCTGATTGACATGAGGTTGTTCCAAAAGTTTTCTGTACTTGCAACTATATTTATGCATTTTCCACATTTCTTGCCTTCCATCTGATCCTTCTCCTTATATTCTTTCTTTTGTGTTTGGTACATTCAGTTGCTACCTGATTTTGATCCACTTCTTGTTTGATTTCCATTTCTACTTGACACCAATAAGCTTCTGCTAAACTAAACAGGGAAGTCATCTTAGACGTACTGTCCTTATGTTTTAAAAGTTTCACTATGTTTGGAACTTGTGAGGTCAGCAGATATGTGTGTAGTCCTACAATTGTGGATCAATACATGTAATCAGTTTCGAGGAGGCCCATACTTCCTTCAGAATGGAGAATATATAATTTTAATATACACTTTGATGAGTATGAAGCATTTTTCTCATTTTCCTGTCCAACTGATCAAATACCTTTTGGGGTCAGTCAATCACTCCTGGACTGTAAAAAGAGAAGAATAGCAGCAACCACCACTGAGAAAATTACTGTTTAATCAAACAACACAATAAAAACAATAAAAACAAAAAAAAATGCTGAAGAAATCTAGATGAGCACGTTCGGGCTGTGCCCTTCATCAGACAAATTGCTCACTTTAAAAAACACTCATTTAAAGGGAATGGCAATCAATCAGTGCATAATATTGAACCTGCCTTTTCTTGAGGGCAGGTTTTAATGAAATTACATCATTGAGTCCTGTATATGTATGTGCTGTGTGTTCCACAATCCACTTGGCCTCTTCACATTCAGTGTCATTCACAACATCCCCACTTCTGATACCTTTCACCAAATTCCAAATGACCAAAAATTTAAAATAATGTCCCCCATGGTTAGATATGTATCTATACAGGGTGTTGTGCTCATTCTGTATCCTAATAGCCGATAGATGGTTTAATATCCTAGTCTTAAGCATGCAGTTCGTTTTCCCGACATAATAACAACTGCATGCTTGACAAGTGGCAAGACAAACAACATTAATAGTCCTGCAATTAGATCTGGCACTAAAATAATATGTCCTGCCTGTGACAGGATGAACAAAACTGGTGCCCTTATTAATGTACCTACACGCCTTACATGACCCACAAGGTTTAGTCCCTTTTCTGACCTAAATCTGTTGATAATCTCTTCTCCCCTCATGGCTCAAAAAATCTTTTAAATTTTTATTTCTCCTAAAGCCAAAACTGGGTTCTTCCCCCACAACCTTCCTAATCTTCTCATTAGTTAGCAAAAGTTTCCAATTTTGCCAGCTATATCAATTAAAGCATATGGCAGTCATAAGCTGGATGGATAGAACATCCCACAATCCCTGTTTTCAAACCGTTATCCAAGGTGCATAAGGACTTGTACAACCCCCCACTCAGATCTATAGTCTCAGGGAGGGGATGGATTACTGAAAATATATCCATTTGGTTGGAATGTACATTAAGACTAAGCTTAACATCCTTGGAAGAGGTGTTGAGACATGGGACATTTTTTGACTTCATTGAGGCAAAGTGTTAAAGCTGGTGGAGGGGATTACATCATGGCCACACTTAATGTCAAGAGTTTATTTATTGTAATAAGTAATGGGCATGGTATAGATGCTGTATCATGATTAATGGCTGATATGCACATGATGGAGAAGAATAAGTTAGAGCTGGTTGTGAATCTTCTGTCTTTAGTCCTGGAATATAATGTGTTCACATGTATGGGCAGTTTCTATCGACAGACACAGGGGGTGACGATGGGCACCCCTTATGCCAATACATATGCAAACCTGGTATTGTCCCACTGGGAGAGACATATACTGGGGATACACAATAGATGGAGGGATAAGTTATGCCTTTATAGGTTTTTTGTGAATGACATTTTATTGTTATGGGAAGGGGAAGTAGATGAACTACTGGAGTTTGTGAAATATTTAGAGTCGACCACTACCTTTCTTAAGTTCTCTATGAGTTTCTCTAAGACAGAGATAGATTTTCTAGATGTTAGGGTAATACAAGATGAGGTGGGATTTAAGACGACCCTTTATAGAAAAGAGTGCTGGAAAAACAGCCTGTTGACATGAGATAGTATGCACCCAAGTTTTACATTTGATAACATCATTACTGGACAGTTAGGAAGAGTATCCAGATTGTGCACGGAGGAAGAAAATTTGGAGGAATAAGTTGTACATCTGAAAGGAAATTTTATAAAAAGGGGTTGCAGTAAACAGAAGGTACAACAGGTTATACAGTCTAAGAGAGATTTTAGAAAGGGTAGAATGTGCCCATGGCTAAAACAGAATGCTGAAAGGGCATTGGAAGATAACATAACATTTCGACAAGAAGCAATAAAGTGAGAGTTATGCTTACATACAGTAACAACATTCATGGGGTCTGCAATATAGTTAGGCAAAACTGGAAACTTTTGCTAACTGACAAGAAGATTAGGAAGGTTGTGGGGGAAGAACCTAGTTTTGGCTTTAGGAGAAATAAAAATTAAGAAATTTGTTGAGCCATGAGAGGAGAATAGATTATCAACAGATTAAGGTCAGAAAAGGGACTAAACCTTTGGATCATGTAAGGCATGTAGGTACATTAATAAGGACACCAGTTTTGTTCATCCTGTCACAGGCAGGACATATAATTTTAGTGCCAGAGCTAATTGCAGGACTATTAAATGTTGTTTATCTTGCCACCTGTCAAGTATGCAGTTGTTATTATGTAGGGAAAACAGACTGCATGCTTAAGAATAGGATATTAAACCATCTATTGGTTATTAGGATACAGACTGAGCACAACATCCTGTATAGACACATATCTAACCATGGGGGACATTATTTAAAATTTTTGGTCATTTGGAATTTGGTGAAAGGTATCAGAGGTGGGGATGTTTAATTTCTATAGCCTTGTTTTAATCTGAGGAGCTTTTCTCCCCGGGCCTCCACTGAAAATGGAAATTATCCAGCTGGACTAGCCCGGTCAACAAATGTAAAATAAAATAAATGTAAAATAAAATAAATAAAATGTTGTGAATGACACTGAATGTGAAGAGGCCAAGTGGATTGTGGAACTCACAGCACATAGATATCCAGGACTCAACTATGTCATTCCATTAAAACCTGCCCTCAAGAAAAGGCGGGTTCAATATTACGCACTGATTGGTTGCCGTTCCCTTTAAATGAGTGTTTTTTTAAAGTGAGCAATTTATCTGATGAAGGACACAGCCCAAAAGCGCTCATCTAGATTTCTTCAGCATTTTTTTTTGTTTTTATTGTTTTTATTGTGTTGTTTGATTAAACAGTCATTTTCTCAGTGGTGGTTGCTGCTATTCTTCTCTTTTTTCTGCAGATTGTTCGTGTTGAGCAGCCTTACCTTCAGTGAAGTTCTCTTTGCTTGTTTTTGGACTCCAAAACTGTAAGTTAGGACAGGAAGAGGAAATTGGTTTATAGTCTGGACTTTGTTCCTAGATGTCAGAGCTGTTTCCAATATTAATCTTAGTCTTCTAAAATATTCCTAAGTTTTATTTGTATTTGTCAGGTTTTATTGTTGATCGTTTAATCAGTTCTCAGATATTTATACTCTCCCTCTTGCTCAAGTTATTTTATATCAAATTCCTGTCCCAGACTGATATTTTCTTGGTGGCGCAGCTTTCCTACTTTAAAGGTTGCTTTTGCACATCTATCAAGACCAAGTGACATTTGTGTATAATCTAAGAAAGTTTTGACCACTTGTAATTGTGCTTTCAGTTCCTCATCTGATGAACTATATAGTTTTAAATCATCCACAAAAAGAAGATGAGAAGTCTTTACACTTTGTTGTTTTCTGGGAGCCAAATTGTATCTCTAACCTAATCTGTTAAGGGTCACCCTGGAATACCCCCCTTAGAATTTGTATCCTTGGAATAACAACTTGTTCTTCATCATAGCTTAAATGCAAAGGGGTTTGTCACTATTTCATGGTCACTGTAATGTAATCGATCAGTGTAGGGTGTATCTTATACATTTGTATGCATTGTTTCTTCATGCATGTGGGATGCTGTCAAATGCTTTTTTGTAGTCTATCCATGCCTTACTTAAGATTCTTCTCCTCTTTACAGTTCTCCATTATGACTTTATTTAGCAACAAATGATCTTTTGTTCCATATGACTTTCTTTTTTTCCCCTTTTGTTCTATTGCCATGACTGAGTTTTCTTCTAAATAACTATAAACTCTACCAGCATCAGTTCCATTGTACAGTTTATATATTGTTGAAAGGAAAGTTATTGGTTTATAGTTTTTAAGATAGCTTGCAGGTTCACTCTTAAGGAAGAGTATTGTTTTTTCCTGTTGTTAACCAGACTGGCATCTGTTTAGAGTGTGCATATTAGTAGTTCTTACTCGTGGCTAAATCTGCATGTAAAGATGTTAATACTTTTAGACAGAAGTTAGACAATGTATCTAAGGCTGGGGTTTTCTAATTGAGCTTTTCTTAATTTTTGTTTCAATTTCTCTGGCCATTATTTCATCTCATTTCATATTCTGTACATTTGAACTTCTTATTCTTTCTTTTACTTCTTCTATCCATTCAGCATCTGTGTTATATTCCACAGGATCTTTATAGATATTTCTCCAAAATGTGTCTATTTCTTCTTTTTTGGTGGTTTTAATTCCTTTTGCCTTGTTGGCCAATTCTCTATAAAATTTTTTAGGTCATCAATAAATTGCTTATTTTGTACTTTTCCTTTATATTTATCTGCACATCTTCTAAGTTGTTCTGCCTGTGCTGATATCTTTAGTTTATTATTTGCATTAGTGTATGATAGATTCTGATCTGTTCTGATACTATGCGTTGCTTTTATCACATATGTCTGAGTATTTTTGTTGATTTGTTCCCTCTTCTGTACTTTTCTAACAGTGACATTTCTTGTCATAATTGCTTTATTGTTTTCTCTTTTTAATACTTCCATGATGGCATTTGATTTCTCCCCCTCCGTTAACTTACTGTCCTGTGGTAGGACTTTATCTGTTGTTAATTTAACTGCACAGTAATATATCCTATTTACTTCTATCGCTTGGATTTTTATGAACAGTCTTGATTACAGTGTTCATTTGTTTTATCAAATTTCTAACATTTTGGGTCTTATTTACTTTCTGTAATCAATTTCTTTCATTGATCTTAATATGTCTATCCATTTCTATTAAATCAGGCAACTATTCCCTTAGATCATTTTCTTCTAAACTAAGGGCACATTCTTTGTTCTCCATTTCCTGTGGGCATTCTACAGAAAGTTCCAGAACATCTACCTGTGCCATATTCTTTTCAGTTTCTTCCTGTGTCATCCACTGCTCTTTCATATGGGAACTCACTGACCTATCACTCCACAACATTGACTGCAACAGAGTTGCCATAGTTTCCTGTTCCTTCCCTTACTGTGCAACTCCAATTTAACTTTATACTGGTTTCCTACTGAAGGATCCAAAGTATCTTCATATGGCAACTGGTCAGATGTTTTCTGCTCCACTGGTTTCTCCTTAATTTGGGGATTCATTATTCTATCCTGCTGTGGTGTTATCAGAGTTAGGTTTTCTGCACTAAATCCTTCACTTCACAACTAATCCATAACCTCAGTTTCTATTTCTTTAACTTCTCCGTTACTAATCCTCCTTTCTACTTTCCCTCTTTGTTTTCTTATTTTTTGTATTGTAAAATGTTCCATATATGGATGCCTTTGCCTGTATTTCTCTACAAATATCTTTGATGCTGCTCTTTTTGTATTGATTAGTTTTGCTTTCTTCTCTGCATAAATATTGCACCATATTAAATCTCTGTTTCTTTCCCATGTCCATATTTCTTCTTCAGATGTCTCCTTCTCCTCCCGTTTTACCTTACCTGGGGGACTCATTGTTCCATCATGCTGTGATATAACCTGTGTTAGACTTTCTACACTAAATCCTTCACTTTGCAGGTACTCCATAACATCTATTTGTCTTCTGCTTTACTAATCGTCTGTTTTACCTTCCCTTTTTGTAATCTTATTTTTTGTATTGTGAAATGTTCCATATCTGGGTGCCTTTGCCTGTATTTCTCTTTGAATATCTTTGGGGCTGCTTTTTTTTCTATTGATTAATCTGGCCTTCTCCTTTGCATAATTATTGTACCATATCAGATCTCTCTTTCTTTCCCATATCCATATTTCTGTTTTATACCTTTCAAAAATCTCTGGATTTTGTTCTTTATATTTTCACACTTCCTCAGTCATTTCTTTTTACAAATCACTGAAGGTTTCTTGGCCTATATAATGTTTTTCATGAAGGTGTTGTACTGATTAACACAAAGTTGCATTTGAAGCTTTTGACAGTTTTTCTTATGCAAGTATTTTTCTTTCCTGTAACTTCTCTCAATCTTTTTATATATCATTGGTCCAGAAATTCTGGGCTTCTTACATAATAGCAACAATGCATAATTTCTTTCTTATCCCCAATAGTCTACTCTATCATCTTTATGGCTTTTTTGGCCTATCAGTTTTTCTGATTTTTGTGGACTGCTACTTCCTTGTACAACATAGGGGTGGCATCCTCCCCCAGAGTCTGGCCTAACCACATTGTATGAATTTTTCCATGTCTTTAAGATTCAACACTGTCATTTTTTTCCAGTCCTGACAACAATGCACCTACTAGGATTGGACACATTTTTATCCTGCACCCAGCTCTCTTTTTTATTTTATAATCTTCTTCAGTCCATGATATATGCTATATAAAATACAGTCTATATATCAGTGTTGCATTGGTGAGATTTTGTTAAAAACAGGATCCACCTCATGAAGGTACTCGCCGACACTTGAGGATGAAAGCATTTCCAGCAATACTATTCTCCTTTCCTTGCTGATTTTATCATCTCTCCAGTTGGAGTCCTATCATCTCTCCATTCAGACCCCATCATCTTTCCATTCGGACTGCTGACTGGTCAGTCTTATGGAGGGAAAAATCATCAGTCAGAGATTAAAACTGTCAGGACTTTCTTGCCTAAAAGTTAAGAAGTGGCATACCTATCCTCAATTACACAAACAAGAAATAACAACCAAACTATTTCCTAGCAATAACTATATACAATACTAGGGTGATGGAGGATGGGTGTGGCTACTGCAGCAGTGGGAAATTCAAAATCTACTGCTACAGGCAAATGCATCTTATTTGACTGTACTATGTCCATCATTCCAGCTGGTGCAGTAGTCTTTAGGCTATATTGGTGATCACCAAGGCCTAGTCAACTTGGGAAGAGGAAGGATATGAATCCAGGAGCCCATGTGGAATGGTCCTAGCAAAGTCAGTAATGGGTCTAGAAAATGAATAGTGTGTTTTGACACTTGTCCTTTCTTCCTTTCTGTTTTTAAACAAGAAACACCTTTATTAAATTATCACTTATGATACAGGCAATCATACATTTATATAAATGAAAAAACATATTGACATATTTTTAGTTGCAAATATTATATATCACTTATCTATTCAGCCATTGCCAAACATTATATAGCTCATTCAAACCTCACTTCTCCTCCAAAATGTTATTCTGCATGTATTGTTCCCACAATTTTCATTTTTCTATGCCATTTGCTCTTACCCTTTTCTAAAGATCCAATTTCAAGTTGTTTTATCTCTGCTACTATATTCACTTCTTCTGGTACAGTTAGGTTAGACTTCAATTTCCATTTTCTAGTAATTGCTTTTTTGGCAGTCACCATAATTAGACTCAGCAAGGCCCTACTATAGCAAACAAAAAAATCAATTATTTAGTTATACCAATTTGCTCTAATAGAGTAGCCTGCAGGGATTTTTTAAGTCTTCCAACTCATTACACACCCAAAAATATGTTCCCAGTTACTTTTTTCTTCCCCATCACACCTCCAACATTTGTAATCTACCTGAGGAAAAATTCTTTGGAGTCTATTTGGGATGTAAAAATACCTATGCAAACAATTCCAAGCAAAGATTCTAAATCTTCTAGACTTTGTTACACATTTGGGAGTCATACATATATGCCTCACTGCTTCTTTGTGAATTGCTTATCCAGCCTCACTTCCCAATCTTTTCTAACCTCCTCTGATGGATTCCTATAGCTGCCATGCAATATTTTATATGCCATACTAATTATCCATTTTTTAACAGCAGCTTCTGTTCTAGATTCCACTAAAAACTCTTATCAGTGTTGGTCTTTCACAAGGATCCCCGCATTCCTTTTCCTTTCCATATATTCTGATATCAATTCTTGATAGGGAAGGCAATATCTAGCTTGCAGTCCAAATAAATTCTTGGTGTCTTCCCATTCTATTACCTTTCCTTCTTTAATTATTTGCTCCCAAAACCTTGGTTCCTTTGCCAGTTTTCTCCAGTAAATTCCAGCCTCCTCTAGCCTATTGTCTGTATCCCTAATTGCAGTCATCCCTACTGGCAGAATCTCTTTTTCTCTGTCTCAGTGTTGGCTTAGTTCTTAAAATAATTACTACTTTATAAATATAATATTCTGTATGGTTATTGTTATTCTCCTTGAGGATCTACATCCAAAATCCTAGTTTCTTCTTGTTTCTTGAGCACCCCCATTTCATCATCATCCCTTCCCATCTTGAATTATAGCTTTCAGCTTGTGCTATGTGTAGGAGCCTTAACTGTGTAGGTCTGAAATACCCAAACCACCTTGTTTTATTGGAAACAAGTTGTCATTTTATAGTCCCCAAATAAGAAGTAAATTGCTGGTCGGCTTTTCTAAAGGACTTGGTTCTGTCAGGACAGCACCAGAGATGCTTATTCACATCCATATAATGTAGAATAATTTCTCCCTGGTTCTAAGAGAGAGAGAATACAAGATTTGGAGACTTTGAATGCCTGTTTTAGAGTAAACTCTGAAACAGTCTTGGACATGAATGAGGGATGTGTTCTATTTTTAAACACATTTATAAAATTATCACTTAAGACTTAGGAAAATATACATTAACAGAAAAGAAAAAAAACAATATTAACATTTTTCCATTTACATACATTATACATCACATATCCTTTCTTTCTTTATTATCATCAGTCCAACATTATATAAATTGTTGACTTTCAGCCTTCCCTTAAACCTCATCCATACATCTCCTGGACATTTTTTCTGCATGTTTTGTTTTCACAATTGCCATTTATTTCTAGGTAATTTGCCCCATCCCTTTTCTAAATATCCCTCTTTCAGTTCTTTTATTGCTTTTATAATGCTCAGTACTTCAAATGCATTTGATTTAGACTTTGATTTCCATGTGCTACTAATTGCTTTTTGGGAACAAACAGAATTGAACCTAATAAGGTCTTATTATGTCTAGGCAATTTAGATCCTGTGTCCCAGCTCAAAAATAATTTACCTAGATACAGCCATTTGCTCACTCCATATTTCTAGTATGTAGGGAATTTTTGAAATCTGCCAACTAATTACACTCCCAAAACATATGTTCCCAGCTACTTCTTTCTTCCCCATCACACCTACTTTCTACCAGAGGAAAAATTATTTGAAGTCTACTTGCGGTATAAAAATACTTATACAAACACTTCCAAGCAAAGATTCTAAATCTTCTGGACTTTGTTGGAGTCTTGGAAGCCATACATTCTCATCCCATTGCTGTCTTGTAAATTGCTTTTCCAGTCTCTCTTCTCAATCTTTTCTAACCTCATCTGATTTACTCTTATAGTTACCATACAGTATTTATACGTCCAACCAATTATCCCTTTTTTAACAGCAGCTTCTCTTCTAGGTTCAATTAAAAACTCCACCAGAGGAAGTATTTCAATGAAAAGTCTCCTATCCCTTTCTCTTTGCCTATACTCTTTCAATCCCTTATAGGGATGGCAGTCTCTAGTCAGCAATCCAAACATTATCTTGGCTCCATCCCAATCTATTTCCTTTTGCAAGATTTCTCCAGTACATTCCACCCCCCTTGCCTATTTTCTGTACTCCTACTTGAAGTCACCCCTATTGGAAAAATCACTTCTCTTGTGTTGGCTTCAGTTTTAGAATACTTCCTTAGAATACGTTCTGCTACTTTATAAATTTTATATTCTGCATTATTATTGTTTTCCTTAAAAATATGAATCAAAATCCCACTCTCTCTTTATTTTATGAACTTCTCCCTACTTCATTATCATCCCATTCCATTTTGAATTATAACCCTCTGCTTGTGTTATGTATGAGTCTAAATTGTGTAACTCTAAAATATCCTTTTAAATCAGTTGAGAAGGTTCAAGTTATTCCACCCTTGCCCTCTTCCTCTCTCAGATAAATTCCTTCATCTTTTTAATTACTGCCCACAGCTTCTCATCTGGTGGATAAAAATATGCTTGACCAATATATAAAGCTAAAGGGGACTAAAAACATTTTCACTTCTTGTAACTTACCATAAACAAGAGCTTCCAGTTTCTCTTTTTTGTATTATCTTTTGCTAAGTCTCTAACCTTATATCCTTAGCTTCCACAACATAAGCCTTTTTAATCCGTCCTCCTGAATAAGTCATCTTATCGTGTCCCCATAAATATGGGTATTGCTGAACCAATTCAGGTGTGGCTACATAATTTACGGTTACAGCCTTTGTTTTATCTTCATTAATTTTATATTCTGAAAAGATTTGAAACTATCTCAAAATGTTCTACAGCACTGAGATGTCCTTTTCTAGATTTATTGGGTACAAAATAATATAATCTGCTAACAAAGCCAACTTTACTTGATTACTATACCAATTATATCCTTGCATTTTTGAGCCCCTTATTTTCTTTGCTAGTGTCTCTAAAAATAAAGTAAATAGATGGGAAAGAAGATACCTTTTCCTGATTCCTCTGTCCAAACAGGGCTTATCAGAGAGTAACTCCCCTACCGCCCATTAAGTCTGGCCTCCAGTCCTTCATATATACTCCCAATTAGCCTTATTATTGTATCAGAGAATGCAAATGCTTCCACTGCCCTTCTCTGCATCAAGACCAATCAACAACAGCAGTATTTTCTTACATTATGTTTCCCTCTGGAAACTCTTATTAATCTTGCCAAATGTTTGCATCCCTTCCATATAACCACACTGATACATATCTATCAATTTTGGCAATACTTTTGCCATTTGCTTAGCTAATGAAAAGTAGCATGTATGCTTTCAGAAAATATTAACTTCTGTGATCATAGTTTAAAATTGAAATGGATCTACATGAAGCTGGGTCTGATGGGTCTTCACAGTCCTTAGGTAATACAGCCACCTCAGCTTTCTTCCAAGATGCTGGTGTTTCTCCTCCTTTTAAAATATTGTTAAACTAAATATTCCACATTTTTCTCACTTTCTTCCCTTCTAAGTTCCAAACTTCTGCAGGAATACCATATGTTCCTGGAGACTTTCTGAAAGATTGATTATATATCACCATTTTCTTATCTCCTCCTATCTTAACTGTTAGTTATTGAACTTATCTACCCATAATTAAGTCTTCCACAATTTCGATCATTTGTGCTCTTTTTTAATTTACATATTTCTCTACTTTATACAAACTTTTAATATATTTTTTTAAATATTTCTAGTACTCCTACACCACCTCTGGTTATTTTCTTGTCCTGCCTCCCTAAATTTGGCAACAGTCCTTTCTATTTTCTGTTTCCTAAGTCGTTGTGCTAAACATTTTTGTATTCTGTAGCTATTATCTAAAGATGGTTGCTTAACGGCAATTTTCTTAAATTCATGCATATTATCCAGATGCTCACTTATTTTTCTCTTTAGCACTCGGCATTTGCAACTCTTCTTGTTCTGCAAGATTCTCCTTATTCTACAATACTTTTACCTTTCTCAGCCTCTCTAAGTAATTCCTATTACTTCTTAACCAGATTTCTTTCTATTTTCCTTCTACAGTTTTTAAACTCCATTTTAATTGTATCCTGCTCACTAGCTATTACTTCTGAATATATTTCTGTTTTCCCTAATAACTCTCAAATAATTTCCACTACCCACTCCTTAAATTCCTTTCTTTTAAACATATTTAAATTCCTTTCTTTTTAACAGATAGGTAGGAAAATGATGGTGTCACATTTTTAATTTATTACCCTGCATTTTATCTTAGTTTTTATCAGTGCATGACCTGAAATTGTTATTGGATGTGTGTTGAAGCTTTCACTTAGATGCACATGTTCCTGTGAAATGTAACTTCTACCTAGTCTAACCTAATTATTCTACCTTAGGGAATAATATGTAAATTCTGTCCAAGTTGCTATTATTGAATTCACATCTTCCATACTAAATATTTTTATATATTTCTTCAGAAATCTACCCTCTTTTATGATATTTCTCTTCTAGGTCCCCCTGATACATCCTCACTACTGCAAATCAAGTGCCAGTCCCAACATATAAGTAATATTTCCTGCTGAAAGCTGATTATTTCTCCCAAAATTTTATTAAGCTCCATAATAGCGGTTTTTGGTGGAATCGAAATATATGCCAAATATAATCCTTCTCCTTTATCAATAGCCCCTTACTACCACAAATCTACCATTATTGTCTTTTTCCTATTATATCACTATTAGAGCACCTCAAGCAATTAGTCCAGTTTTCCCCTTTTCCTTTGTCCCTGACATTATGCTGGTAATCCATCATAAAATCCTTTATTTGTCAAATTTACATGCTTACTTCTTTCCAAATGTGTCTACTGCACCATTGCTATCGGCACTTTGCATTTCTTAATATAATTCAGTCTTTCTTTTTTGCCTACACCTGTAAGGCTATTTACTTTCCAACTTAATATGGATAGTACAGCCATTATGATAAAAAGCTATTGTTCCCACCTATGATACATGACAGATTTTGGATGTGTATTTTCAACTTTTATGTTACATGTACATGCTAATGTTTGACAAGCTGATCTTTTTGTTTCTTCTCATCTCCATTTGAACCTTTGTCACATTTTCAAGACTTTTTATTTTACTGAAAACCCTTAAACAAAAAAGTAAAAACATTTTCAGAATGCCACATCCCATATTAACTTAGAACAAAAACACAAAACTATGTACATCTTCAAAAAATGAAATTTAACCCTCCAGATAGAAGCAATTGTCCCAAATTGACAGCTGTACCCACAAACATTATGTAACCTAAAATTAAGGTTACATGCTAAATCACAAGCTATAGCCTGCATTCTCACTTGTGCTGATTGCTGCCTGTTCTTATCTCTATTCCCCTCCCAGATGTGAAAAACAGTTGTATGCTTTCAGAAAACATTAACTTTTAGCTTTAAGACAAAGTGCATTGGCTATATTTAAATAAAACTAAAATTGACACTGTTCTACTAAATACATTAAAGTATTAGGGCTGCTAGGAAGGCTGCTATCTCTTATTCACTTCCCATAATTTCAAACTTTATTTTTCACTGAACTGCTTGCCACTGTGCCTTTAAATTTTGCATTTCCCTCAGAAATACCAGGATTAGCTGATTGAACCTGCAGCTAGCTTGCTTCCATGTAAAAACAGTCAGCAATGAATCTTAATTCTCTTACCATATCTGTCCAAAATTGTAGTATATGTTTATTATAGCTGCAGGATTTGATCTA
Organism: Protopterus annectens; assembly: GCF_019279795.1. Taxonomy (NCBI): domain Eukaryota; kingdom Metazoa; phylum Chordata; order Ceratodontiformes; family Protopteridae; genus Protopterus; species Protopterus annectens. Next base: position 381,203,956 of record NC_056741.1, read on the forward strand.
AGGTGAGAGAACAAGTGCTTGTTAGTTTGAGAAACTTTGCAAGGTCTATTTTTTGGGGGACTGAAGGTTGTGAATCAGGATTGTTACAGGCAGGATTATGCACATCCTCCTAGGCTGACACTAGAAGAGGAATATGCATAGAATGAGTCATATCCAATTGTAACATATCATACTATTTCCTAAATTCAGGGAGGACATCCATTTGTTTCCATAAACGTACTTGATTCATCCCGGCCATAATCTGAGAAAAATAATATTCATCCAAAGAAAGTTGTGAGGAGCAATGTTCTGCAACATCAGAGTTTTGGACTTCCTTGGGAATATTTTTACTGACCTAATTTACAGGTGCTGTGTTCTGTGTATCAGGACTGACTTTCTGTAAACATTTTTGGCTAAAGTAAGCAAGTCATCTTTTCTTATAGATACCATGTCTTATGATGAACAATGTTTATTTTCTTTCTTTACAGGTACATGTAGTAACTGATTTGGAGAAGACATATCTGACCCATCAAGTCTCTTCCCCGGGACACATTCTGAGGCATGCCCTGGTATGAAAAACTGTTCTCCCATGCTCGTTTTGGACACTATAACAGCCAAAGAGGACAGGCTGAATGGACTACATCAGTGGAAGCTGGAGAAGTGAGCAGTTTGAGGAATGACTGCTGGCCACTACAGAGTCACTTACTATTGGCTGAAGTGAAGAGCAAGGGCTCTCTGGTAAGTTTTTCTTTCTAGGAAAATCAGACGTCAGAGCAGCAGAGTGGAGTAAGTATCCATGCTGTAACCAAGGAGGACAGTTTGGATGCAGTCAACAACAGTGGAAGTCAGTCGGAAGGTAAGTTGCCAAATAGTTTGCACAAACAACACACTTACACTTTCACTCACATAAAATGTCCCCCAAAACACTGTAATACCACATTCCTGTCAGAAACACCTTTAGAATAAAATAGTCTGTTGGAAAATAACCTAGTCCCAATCTAAATTAGCAAAAAGCATAACTCTACATTGCTTAAACAGGACGATGCTCTGGAATTTATCCACATGCAAATAACCATAGACAAAGTCCTATACCATATCCTAGCACGCATTAGATCCTGTATGTCCCTAGAATCCCATAGCTCACACCTAGACTTACTAGAGACACTCACCATTAAACCAAATAGATTATTCATGGGAGACTAACTACTCCTCTATAGACTGGGAAACATGCTCTCCTTCATACTCACAGGCACAATGATTCCTGGACTTTAACACAAATATATTTGGGTTGTATTTTGCTCAGTGGTTGCTGTTATTAATTTTAAGACAAATATCCTAGACCAGAGTGTGTGCACACCCACAAGAGGTTCAAACATACTGGACACAGCACTCAACAATATGGAAGAGTGCTGCACCCCCAAACCAAGTGTCTGGATCACAAAGCGGTCTTCTTCAAAATAAAATCAACTCAATAACCCCAGCAAACCCTGTAGCAGTTAGGAACTTTTCCAAAACAAACTACATCCTATCAAGTGATAGTTTGTTAAAATGTAATGCTCTTCCTACTGCATTCTCAGCAACTTATGTGGAATTGTTCACAGAGACCCTATACAACCTTGTAAATGGTTGTATAGAGGCTAATCTACCTACTAGAAGCAAGTCCAAAACAAACCACACAGGTGGAATCCTAACCTTAAAGGGGTATATAATAAAAGGGAAAATGCCATGGCTAAAATGAAGAGCGGCAACTCCCATAATGATAAGAGCTCTCCAATTAAACTAAACAGGAAACTAAAAGGACTTATTAAGTCCAACAAGGCAAATTATAAGGTCAAGATAGCCTCACAGGCTAAAGACAACCACAAGGCCTTCTACATCTATGACTAAAACCTCAAATACAGCAAACATCAATGTGCTGAACTGATGGTCAGTGGTCCTACCTTCATTGAGAACAGTGCCATAGTGAATTTGCAGGTTGATAATTTCAGCTCAGATTTCACCCACCATGAAATATCTACTAGCACCCCCCAACTATTAACAGTGAGTAGGTCCTGGTGGTGCTTGATACAGCCAAAAACACAGCCTTATGGGCACCAACAATATCCCAGAATGCCTCCTAAACAGCTTAAAAGATGACCTATCAGGACCACTTGAGTGACTTTTCAGCTATAGCCTCAAAACAGGCTTTGTACCATGAGAACAGAGGACTGCAGTGATTATCACACTTCACAAGGGTGGTCCATCAACCAACTTGGGAAACTACAGGCCTATTAGTCTAACTAGTCTAATTTGCAAAACCATGGAATGAATTATCATGGAAATGATCAAAAAAGACATAAGCAACCTTCATACACTGGACTCTCCCCAGTCTGGCTTTGTCAAGGAAAGGTCATGCCTACTAAACCTGGCCACTTCTTTGAGAAAGTCACCAAGGCAATGGATGAGGAGAAAATGGTCCATTCCTCCTACCTGAACCTAGCTAAGGTGTTTTAGATAAAACCCCAACTTGGGTATAGTTGACAAATTAAGCATAAACCCCTACATAACCTCACTGGATTACCAGCTGTCTAACTGACAGGACCCGTGAAGTCAAGATTAGTGATACCCCATCCACTAAGAGACTGGTCACCAGCGGGGTAACTCAGGGCCCTGTGCTGGGAGCACTCCTATTTGGTATCTATTTCTCAAAGGTCAAGGGCCTTTGGCTGACCAAGTTCACAGATGACAGCAAATTGGGAGCTGTCACAGATTCCATGACACAAATATCTTACAATAGGGTCTAACATAGACAAATGACTGATGTCAAAGTAATGGATTAAAACTCAATGCCAAGAAATGCATTGTAGTGCCTTTTGGGAAAATGGTCACCCAGGCAAATTACTCCATTGATAAGACACCCCTAAGACTTGACCCAGTTGTCAGGAGTAATCCGGCCATTGACCAAAATGTAGCTGAAGTAGTAAGAAAATCACTCTATGTTGCCTAACTTATAAGTAACAGCATGGCATCCAGGTGCAATGAAGTCATACTGCCACTTTATTTGGCCCTTATCAGACCTATCATTGAGTATATTGCCCCCATCTGACTGGACCTGACAAGACAAATGCAACTGAAACAAACACAAACGTTCCTTACCAGGAAAATCCAGGGAATAAACACAATGTCCCATATGGATCGCCTTAAAGCCCTGTCTCTATACTCTGCCTCCTGCAGGTTACTGAGAGGCGATCTATGCCTGGCATACAAGGAATCCTCAGACCCAGCTCAGATGGACCTCTTGAACATCCACAAAATGAACATCATTAGAACCACTAGATCCAAGGATTTCAATTTTGGTTATGACATAAGACTTGTTATAAGACAGATGTGTCTCAGAGGATCCCCATGATCTGAACAGCATTAGAACCGCTAGATCCAAGGATTTCAATTTTGGTTGTGATATACATAAGACATGTTATAAGACAGATGTGTGTCTCAGAGGATCCCATGATTTGGAAGAGGCTCCCCAACCATGTGAAGGAGAGTCCATCCCTAACCCTATTTAAGCATAACTTTTACCAATGGATGGGAAATTGGAAATTACCCCCGGTCTGGCCCCCATGTCTCTGACAGAGAAACTTCCTAAAAATATACCCCCTCTGAATAAATGACTATGGTACATAGGGATACAACAGGGTTGGCTTGCATGGCTAGACTTATAAAGGCCCTGGTAATTGTTAGCCTAGTATATACCTATGAACGTATTAATTCATCAAATAGACAACAATGGGTAAAGATGGATAAAACACACCCAGAAAGGGTATACTGCTACTACACAATGCCATTTAAAAATAAATTACTTACCTTTTTATATAATGGCACTTGTATTAAAGAAATTCATTTTTTTTTTCATCATTCTTGTTGAGTCTAGCATCTGACGAATGGCTTACTAATGTGATATTTGCGCAGCAGACTGGATTTAGCACACTTATTGCCAGTTTTATTTAAATGACTCACTAGTGTGCATGCATCCGGCTGTTTACTTACAGACACTTGTACAATCATAAGGAAGAGTGAGTAATTTTTCATTTTTTTTATTTATAACACAGTTTTCTTTTTATGTTACTACTGCAAGTGGGAGGGTGGAATTTCCTTTAAAAATACGCAGCTTGTGTTTTGTTTGCATGCTTAGCATCACAGCAGGAAAGACAACAGTAATGATTTTTTTACTGCCACAGTCAGCAATTTCTGTTTGTCTCTTCATATTTCTAGCCAAACGTCTTCCCATTAGTAATACTCAATTTATGAAAAGCATGTACTTGTGAACAGCCAACTGTTGCTCTTGTTTTTCAGTGCTTATGACATTTTATTGCGTAATTCTTTTTCAAAAATATACAGTCCTGAGAACATTTAACTGTAAAGGGTATATCTACAGGTGGCTGCGATCAAATTAGTTGAACATCAAGTTCCTGAGTTACAGGACACTGAGGAATACAACAGTGAACTCTGTTGCACTAACATGAAAATGCAAAAAATTTCCCAAACAAAGGAATCACAGTCAGCACACATTCAGAAGTTGCACTGGGGGTGATTTGTTTTTATGGGAATTTCTTCCCATTTTCATGTTAGTGCAACTGTGGAGTTGGTATATATCACCATAGGAGGATGGAGGGGTGCCAGTGCCCCCCCCTACACACACACAAATAATTTACAGTTGGCAATTTTAAACTTTCAGTATTTCAAGTATTTGTGTTTGGGTTTTGGCTCCTCAGTGCATTGCAAGCCAAGACTGTACACAGGAAGCAATGTAAACATTTATTTTCTGGTTAAAACAGCATTTCCTATCACTGTCCATAATGAGATGGCTCTAGAAAATGTAATGTGTTCCTGTTGAGCATATAATGCTTTTTTAAATAAAAGTTCTCCAAAGAATTACACCATACAGATAATGCAAGTGAATCAACACATTTCCATTATTTGATAACAGACGTATTTGCCAAAGTTAAAACTCTCAAAAATACAATTACTTAAAATATAGGCATATTTTTTGGAAGAAGAACATTAAAGACTTTCATAGAGTTTGTTAAAGAGCTATTCTCTCTAGTTGCCCATAATGGAGACACAGCTGGCATAATGGTTAAGGTCCTTACCTCCCAAATACAAGGTACCATGGAGTTTGATCCTGACCTCCAGCCAATACTTGTGTGGAGTTTGAATTGTCTCCCTATAGATCTGTGGGGTCCCACACATCTCTGAAAAACATGCTGGGTGTTTCCACCTCCAACAAACTCAATTATTGAATATAAACATGAGCTGGAGCACAGACTTTAGGTGGTCCTGTAGGAGGAAGACATGTGTTGACCAATCACTTTCAGCATCAACTGTGGTGAGCAGTATCCTCTAGATAGGAGAACATGGATCACAGACTATGCACCTTCTCAGGGCTAGTCATTCAATGGTGCAAAAATTGGCTCTAGGAGATTTGATCACACTGAATAATGTCATTAAAACTGGGCATGAGTATTTGTCAGTGATGAGTGGGTTGAGGACCTGGCCTACTAAGACCTATACCAGAGATCCATGCTAACAGCAAGAGGGTGGTATGTGCATAATTCCTGGCTAGTGTGCCTGACAATAGGGTTGGGAGGATGGCCTTATGGTTAAGGTGTTTGCCTTACAAACACAAGGTACAGGGTTTGAGTCTCACAAGGGATAATTGGCTAGGCTTAAAATGGCTCTCAAGGGCAGTTAGCCTAGTACTAATCTATGAACCTATGAACCTAAAAGACTAACAGCCTTGTGTTAATAAGCCACTGCCCATCTGTTGTCCATTTTCCCAGAATGGGTTACTTGGGACAGCTCTGGTATGCAAAAGCTGGAAGTAAAACAGATCAACCTGCCAAACATGAACTAAGGATCGCTATTCTGAATACAGGTTCCACTGACAGGGTGGATGACATAATCTTAAGGAGGAGGCTGGAAATCATGTGTATCCAGGATTCAAGCTGGCAGAATGCAGCAAAGCCACTTGGCTTGGGATCCACAGTCTACTACTCAGGGGGAGGACAACTAGTAATGTGTGGATTTTGGTGAGGGGGAGTCCTCAGAAGACAGTGAGGAATGTCAAAAGAATCAATGACAGACTCATGGCAATCAGACTCTAGTGTAAATATAGTGCAGTACTCATAATCTCTTCCTATGCTCCACAGCAGGGTTGTGATAGAGTGCATTTAGGCAGCAACTGCAGGACCTACGAAATAAAGGAGGACAACACGAGCTGGTGTTGATAATGAAGGATTTGAATAGCCAAACTTTGATAGACAGAAGAGGATGTGAGTACTGCCTGGGTCCACATGGATGGTGCAACAGAAATAAGAAGAGGCCAATCTAGACTTCTGTCTATCGCATACAGGAGTAGCCAACATGCAACTCGGACAGATTTCCTCATAGTAAGGAAAGGACATTCAGGTAGAGTCACAGACTGTAAAGTCATTCCTAGTGAAAAAGTCAGCCCACAGTATAGAACACTACTGGTCATAATCAGCTGCAAGACGTGGTCAGAGAAGGCACTAGGTTCAACAGAGACTATGCTGAAGATCTGGAAGATGACTGGAATGAAAGCACCAAGGTCAAGGAAACACTCAGCACTCTAACAACTTAAGAAGAGTTGAAGAATGGCAGCATTTCAAAACAGCATGCGTGAGGACTATAGAAGAGATACGCAGCCAAACCAGGTATTGAATTAACTCACGCCCTCTAAGTACAGCTCTTTTGAGTGTGTACCTTTAATTCCCAGTGGGTGTGGCTTGAGTCTTTAAAAAATGAAGTTATCACCTTACGGTTCTAATAAATACTGAAAGAGGTCAAATATCAGTTAAACTGATCAGTTAAACTGTGTTTGCCATCAGGTATGCTTCAAGATAAAATATTCTGATATTTTGTATGTAGCATCGTTTTGGAATTATTAATGCAAATATGAACAAGCAATATTTGACGCCTAGAGGCACAGTAGGAGGTAACTGCATAAACGCCTGGAGGCACACTTGGCTGTAAAGAGTTAGGGCACACAAGGAAAGTTAGTGGTGGAATGCAGACATCAAGGAAGTAGTCAAAGAAAGGACTGTAAGAAAAATTGGGAGATAGAAAAGATGAACCAGGCTAAGAAGGAACACTGGTTGGCTAACAAACAGGCTAAGACAGTAGTCACTGTGAAGGTTGTCAGCCTAGCCAGATAGAATTTTATAGATAATTTTATTATTTGTAAATATTAATGTAAGGCACAGGCTTGTCTTAAATGGAAAAAACTTGCTGTTAGATGGGGAACTGCAAATAAATTGTACCAACAGAGCTCTCTGCTAACCAAGTGAAACATGTTGTGACCCTTTGATCTAAAGTCGGCTCCAGCCAGTCTAAGTGAAGACATTCTTTCTATTGTTTTAACCAAGAGTTAAACTGTTAGATTTAAACAAGCAAATGTATTTTTATTTCTCTGCTTCCTAACCAGCTGCAAAATAACACAAGGAGATGTTAGGAATGTAAATGTAGTTTCTGTTCATCTGGGAACCCAGGGAAGTGTGAAGAATGATGTAATGGGAACCAGGAATGTGATTTTAAAAACAGAGAATCAGAGAGCTTTAAGCATTTTTGTCCTGAACACCCAACTCAGCACTGCAATTGCTCTATATGTAAGTTATCTTAGACTCGTGTTTTCTCTTAGAAATAGCTAGAAACTAGAAAGATTAGACTGTGTTTTTCTGTGATGTCAGAACTGTACTACTGAAATATTTGAAGTATTTCTCTGTGATCTCTGAACTATTGACTAGCGCTGTGTAGTAAGAAGTATTGTCTTGTGTTTTTAGTATTTATTATTAAATATTTTTAAACCTTTCAACTGTGGCTGTTTTGTGTAGAGATAATTTAAGCTCTAGAGTACATTGCATATTTATAGTGATTACTGCACCAAGTTACTCTAATAAGCCTTGACTGTTTAGTTATACTACCAATTGGATAATAATATTGCACAGTAATAATTGGACACCCTTTTAAGGGCCTTTGAGTAGCTGATAAATATTAGCTGGGTGGTGGCAGTGATTTCTACTGTATAGTCTGGGTAAAAGGGGCACAGCTGGAGAACTTGTGCCAGCCTTCCCCAGAAGTGTCTGTGTGGGTGTATAAACTGTTATCTCAAAGTGTCTGTGTGACAGCTACTTGGGCAGGGACATGAAGCACTGGTTGGACAGAGATGGTGCTGGAGATTTATGCTTGCCCAGCTGGCTGAGATCTGGACCCTATAGCTGTGCCAGTGGGGAGTCTTATTGGGGACGTGGAGAGCAAGGGAGCGACCAGCCCCAGACTGTGATCTTTGTGTGCTCTTAAGGGAAACTGCACTTTGCTGTGTGTATTTGTTATCCTTACCTCCTATATGAGACTCCTCTCACTGGTGTCAGTGGTGTGGATTGAGGCTCCCTGATTGCTGGGCCAGGGCATGGGTGTCACAGTCACAATAAAAGAACAAGGCTTTAGAGGCACTCCACTAACTTTTGGAAAGTGACTCAGCAGAAGGCACAAATAAATTCTATCATACTGCAAGGCAAAGACAGAAAGATACAGAAGACAGTCATCATACACCCTTCATAAGGGATGCCAGCAACAAACTGCTCACCAATCCACAAGACATCAAAGACAGATGGAAGTTCTTCTAGCAACTTCTGAATGAAGAAACACCACAGAAGTTGTACTTTCTAGACAGCCTATGATGAAGGCAGAGGAGGAACAGGCCACCATAGAAGAAGTAAGAGCAGTACTAAGAGAAATCAGGGAAAGCAGCAGGCTCAGATGAGGTCACAGTAGATATGATCAAGATGTTACATGAGTTAGGGGGAGAAATAGCTCCAAAGGGTATTTGTAGCAGAAATGGCTCCAGAGGGTACTTATAACAGTATAGAGAGAATGTTATATCACAAATGAAATTTGGGAACCTAGAGC